>NW_028242989.1:0-40000 GCF_964263255.1 Lissotriton vulgaris
TGTGAAAATGGCAATTTTGGCCTCTGTGAGGGTTTAAAAAGTGGTTATTCAACATGAGGCACGATCCAATTGACATTTTGAATCATTTTTGGTACAGTCCAAAAAATCGATTTTCAGATGAAAAATGATGACTCCGGACATGTCAAACGTTCCCAAAATGGTCTATAATGATGAAATTTTAACATTTAATCTTTTGACTCTAAATGACTGTTGGATGTGAGTTATGACTTTTTCAACTAAAATAAGTGTGTTTAAAGTCATTTCTGTGACTGAAACAGGTCAAAATTGAAGCTTTTGAGTAAGCAAAACTCTGTAAAAATTGCCATTTTGGTCACTCTGAGGGTTTAAAAAGTGGTTATTCAACATGAGGCACGATCCAATTGACATTTTGAATCATTTTTGGTACAGTCCAAAAAATCCATTTTCGGATGAAAAACGATGACTCCGGACATGTCGAACGTTCCCAAAATGGTCTATAATGATGAAATTTTAACATTTAATCTTTTGACTCTAAATGACTGTTGGATGTGAATTATGACTTTTTCAACTAAAATAAGTGTGTTTAAAGTCATTTCTGTGACTGAAACGGGTCAAAATTGAAGCTTTTGAGTTAGCAAAACTCTGTAAAAATGGCCATTTTGGTCACTGTGAGGGTTTAAAAAGTGGTTATTCAACATGAGGCACGATCCAATTGACATTTTGAATCATTTTTGGTACAGTCCAAAAAATCGATTTTCAGATGAAAAATGATGACTCCGGACATGTCAAACGTTCCCAAAATGGTCTATAATGATGAAATTTTAACATTTAATCTTTTGACTCTAAATGACTGTTGGATGTGAGTTATGACTTTTTCAACTAAAATAAGTGTGTTTAAAGTCATTTCTGTGACTGAAACAGGTCAAAATTGAAGCTTTTGAGTAAGCAAAACTCTGTAAAAATTGCCATTTTGGTCACTCTGAGGGTTTAAAAAGTGGTTATTCAACATGAGGCACGATCCAATTGACATTTTGAATCATTTTTGGTACAGTCCAAAAAATCCATTTTCGGATGAAAAACGATGACTCCGGACATGTCGAACGTTCCCAAAATGGTCTATAATGATGAAATTTTAACATTTAATCTTTTGACTCTAAATGACTGTTGGATGTGAATTATGACTTTTTCAACTAAAGTAAGTGTGTTTAAAGTCATTTCTGTGCCTGAAAGGGGTCAAAATTGAAGCTTTTGAGTAAGCAAAACTCTGTAAAAATGGCAATGTTGGCCTCTGTGAGGGTTTAAAAAGTGGTTATTCAACATGAGGCACGATCCAATTGACATTTTGAATCATTTTTGGTACAGTCCAAAAAATCGATTTTCGGATGAAAAACGATGACTCCGGACATGTCGAACGTTCCCAAAATGGTCTATAATGATGAAATTTTAACATTTAATCTTTTGACTCTAAATGACTGTTGGATGTGCATTATGACTTTTTCAACTAAAATAAGTGTGTTTAAAGTCATTTCTGTGACTGAAACCGGTCAAAATTGAAGGTTTTGAGTAAGCAAAACTCTGTAAAAATGGCCGTTTTGGTGACTGTGAGGGTTTAAAAAGTGGTTATTCAACATGAGGCACAATCCAATTGACATTTTGAATCATTTTTGGTACAGTCCAAAAAATCAATTTTCGGATGAAAAACGATGACTCCGGACATGTCGAACGTTCCCAAAGTGGTCTATAATGATGGAATTTTAACATTTTATCTTTTGACTCTAAATGACTGTTGGATGTGAGTTATGACTTTTTCAACTAAAATAAGTGTGTTTAAAGTCATTTCTGCGACTGAAAAGGGTCAAAATTGAAGCTTTTGAGTAAGCAAAACTCTGTAAAAGTTGCCATTTTGGTCACTCTGAGGGTTTAAAAAGTGGTTATTCAACATGAGGCACGATCCAATTGACATTTTGAATCATTTTTGGTACAGTCCAAAAAATCGATTTTCGGATGAAAAACGATGACTCCGGACATGTCGAACGTTCCCAAAATGGTCTATAATGATGAAATTTTAACATTTAATCTTTTGACTCTAAATGACTGTTGGATGTGAATTATGACTTTTTCAACTAAACTAAGTGTGTTTAAAGTCATTTCTGTGACTGAAACGGGTCAAAATTGAAGCTTTTGAGTAAGCAAAACTCTGTAAAAATGGCCATTTTGGTGACTGTGAGGGTTTAAAAAGTGGTTATTCAACATGAGGCACAATCCAATTGACATTTTGTATCATTTTTGGTACAGTCCAAAAAATCAATTTTTGGATGAAAAACGATGACTCCGGACATGTCGAACGTTCCCAAAGTGGTCTATAATGATGAAATTTTAACATTTAATCTTTTGACTCTAAATGACTGTTGGATGTGCATTATGACTTTTTCAACTAAAATAAGTGTGTTTAAAGTCATTTCTGTGACTGAAACCGGTCAAAATTGAAGGTTTTGAGTAAGCAAAACTCTGTAAAAATGGCCGTTTTGGTGACTGTGAGGGTTTAAAAAGTGGTTATTCAACATGAGGCACAATCCAATTGACATTTTGAATCATTTTTGGTACAGTCCAAAAAATCAATTTTCGGATGAAAAACGATGACTCCGGACATGTCGAACGTTCCCAAAGTGGTCTATAATGATGGAATTTTAACATTTTATCTTTTGACTCTAAATGACTGTTGGATGTGAGTTATGACTTTTTCAACTAAAATAAGTGTGTTTAAAGTCATTTCTGCGACTGAAAAGGGTCAAAATTGAAGCTTTTGAGTAAGCAAAACTCTGTAAAAATTGCCATTTTGGTCACTCTGAGGGTTTAAAAAGTGGTTATTCAACATGAGGCACGATCCAATTGACATTTTGAATCATTTTTGGTACAGTCCAAAAAATCGATTTTCGGATGAAAAACGATGACTCCGGACATGTCGAACGTTCCCAAAATGGTCTATAATGATGAAATTTTAACATTTAATCTTTTGACTCTAAATGACTGTTGGATGTGAATTATGACTTTTTCAACTAAAATAAGTGTGTTTAAAGTCATTTCTGTGACTGAAACGGGTCAAAATTGAAGCTTTTGAGTAAGCAAAACTCTGTAAAAATGGCCATTTTGGTGACTGTGAGGGTTTAAAAAGTGGTTATTCAACATGAGGCACAATCCAATTGACATTTTGTATCATTTTTGGTACAGTCCAAAAAATCAATTTTCGGATGAAAAACGATGACTCCGGACATGTCGAACGTTCCCAAAGTGGTCTATAATGATGGAATTTTAACATTTAATCTTTTGACTCTAAATGACTGTTGGATGTGAGTTATGACTTTTTCAACTAAAATAAGTGGGTTTAAAGTCATTTCTGTGACTGAAACGGGTCAAAATTGAAGCTTTTGAGTAAGCAAAACTCTGTAAAAATTGCCATTTTGGTCACTCTGAGGGTTTAAAAAGTGGTTATTCAACATGAGGCACGATCCAATTGACATTTTGAATCATTTTTGGTACAGTCCAAAAAATCGATTTTCGGATGAAAAACGATGACTCCGGACATGTCGAACATTCCCAAAATGGTCTATAATGATGAAATTTTAACATTTAATCTTTTGACTCTAAATGACTGTTGGATGTGAGTTTTGACTTTTTCAACTAAAATAAGTGTGTTTAAAGTCATTTCTGTGACTGAAACGGGTCAAAATTGAAGCTTTTGAGTAAGCAAAACTCTGTAAAAATTGCCATTTTGGTCACTCTGAGGGTTTAAAAAGTGGTTATTCAACATGAGGCACGATCCAACTGAGATTTTGAATCTTTTTTGGTACAGTCTAAAAAATCAATTTTCGGATGAAAAACGATGACTCCGGACATGTCGAACGTTCCCAAAATGGTCTATAATGATGAAATTTTAACAATTAATCTTTTGACTCTAAATGACTGTTGGATGTGAATTATGACTTTTTCAACTAAAATAAGTATGTTTAAAGTCATTTCTGTGACTGAAACGGGTCAAAATTGAAGCTTTTGAGTAAGCAAAACTCTGTAAAAATTGCTATTTTGGTCACTCTGAGGGTTTAAAAAGTGGTTATTCAACACGAGGCACAATCCAATTGACATTTTGAATCATTTTTGGTACAGTCCAAAAAATCAATTTTCGGATGAAAAACGTGACTCCGGACATGTCGAACGTTTTCAAAATGGTCTATAATGATGAAATTTTAACATTTAATCTTTTGACTCTAAATGACTGTTGGATGTGAATTATGACTTTTTCAACTAAAATAAGTGTGTTTAAAGTCATTTCTGTGACTGAAACGGGTCAAAATTGAAGCTTTTGAGTAAGCAAAACTCTGTAAAAATTGCCATTTTGGTCACTCTGAGGGTTTAAAAAGTGGTTATTCAACATGAGGCACGATCCAATTGACATTTTGAATCATTTTTGGTACAGTCCAAAAAATCAATTTTCGGATGAAAAACGTGACTCCGGACATGTCGAACGTTCCCAAAATGGTCTATAATGATGAAATTTTAACATTTAATCTTTTGACTCTAAATGACTGTTGCATGTGAATTATGACTTTTTCAACTAAAATAGGTGAGTTTAAAGTCATTTCTGTGACTGAAACTGGTCAAAATTGAAGCTTTTGAGTAAGCAAAACTCTGTAAAAATGGCCATTTTGGTCACTGTGAGGGTTTAAAAAGTGGTTATTCAACATGAGGCACGCTCCAATTGACGTTTTGAATCATTTTTGGTACAGTCCAAAAAATCAGTTTTCGGATGAAAAACGATGACTCCGGACATGTCGAACGTTCCCAAAGTGGTCTATAATGATGAAATTTTAACATTTAATCTTTTGACTCTAAATGACTGTTGGATGTGAATTATGACTTTTTCAACTAAAATAGGTGAGTTTAAAGTCATTTTTGTGACTGAAACTGGTCAAAATTGAAGCTTTTGAGTAAGCAAAACTCTGTAAAAATGGCCATTTTGGTCACTGTGAGGGTTTAAAAAGTGGTTATTCAACATGAGGCACGCTCCTATTTACATTTTGAATCATTTTTGGTACAGTCCAAAAAATCAGTTTTCGGATGAAAAACGATGACTCCGGACATGTCGAACGTTCCCAAAGTGGTCTATAATGATGGAATTTTAACATTTAATCTTTTGACTCTAAATGACTGTTGGATGTGAATTATGACTTTTTCAACTAAAATAGGTGAGTTTAAAGTCATTTCTGTCAGTGAAATGGGTCAAAATTGAAGCTTTTGAGTAAGCAAAACTCTGTAAAAATGGCCATTTTGGTGACTGTGAGGGTTTAAAAAGTGGTTATTCAACATGAGGCACAATCCAATTGACATTTTGTATCATTTTTGGTACAGTCCAAAAAATCAATTTTCGGATGAAAAACGATGACTCCGGACATGTCGAACGTTCCCAAAGTGGTCTATAATGATGGAATTTTAACATTTAATCTTTTGACTCTAAATGACTGTTGGATGTGAGTTATGACTTTTTCAACTAAAATAAGTGGGTTTAAAGTCATTTCTGTGACTGAAACGGGTCAAAATTGAAGCTTTTGAGTAAGCAAAACTCTGTAAAAATTGCCATTTTGGTCACTCTGAGGGTTTAAAAAGTGGTTATTCAACATGAGGCACGATCCAATTGACATTTTGAATCATTTTTGGTACAGTCCAAAAAATCGATTTTCGGATGAAAAACGATGACTCCGGACATGTCGAACATTCCCAAAATGGTCTATAATGATGAAATTTTAACATTTAATCTTTTGACTCTAAATGACTGTTGGATGTGAGTTTTGACTTTTTCAACTAAAATAAGTGTGTTTAAAGTCATTTCTGTGACTGAAACGGGTCAAAATTGAAGCTTTTGAGTAAGCAAAACTCTGTAAAAATTGCCATTTTGGTCACTCTGAGGGTTTAAAAAGTGGTTATTCAACATGAGGCACGATCCAACTGAGATTTTGAATCTTTTTTGGTACAGTCTAAAAAATCAATTTTCGGATGAAAAACGATGACTCCGGACATGTCGAACGTTCCCAAAATGGTCTATAATGATGAAATTTTAACAATTAATCTTTTGACTCTAAATGACTGTTGGATGTGAATTATGACTTTTTCAACTAAAATAAGTATGTTTAAAGTCATTTCTGTGACTGAAACGGGTCAAAATTGAAGCTTTTGAGTAAGCAAAACTCTGTAAAAATTGCCATTTTGGTCACTCTGAGGGTTTAAAAAGTGGTTATTCAACACGAGGCACAATCCAATTGACATTTTGAATCATTTTTGGTACAGTCCAAAAAATCAATTTTCGGATGAAAAACGTGACTCCGGACATGTCGAACGTTTTCAAAATGGTCTATAATGATGAAATTTTAACATTTAATCTTTTGACTCTAAATGACTGTTGGATGTGAATTATGACTTTTTCAACTAAAATAAGTGTGTTTAAAGTCATTTCTGTGACTGAAACGGGTCAAAATTGAAGCTTTTGAGTAAGCAAAACTCTGTAAAAATTGCCATTTTGGTCACTCTGAGGGTTTAAAAAGTGGTTATTCAACATGAGGCACGATCCAATTGACATTTTGAATCATTTTTGGTACAGTCCAAAAAATCAATTTTCGGATGAAAAACGTGACTCCGGACATGTCGAACGTTCCCAAAATGGTCTATAATGATGAAATTTTAACATTTAATCTTTTGACTCTAAATGACTGTTGCATGTGAATTATGACTTTTTCAACTAAAATAGGTGAGTTTAAAGTCATTTCTGTGACTGAAACTGGTCAAAATTGAAGCTTTTGAGTAAGCAAAACTCTGTAAAAATGGCCATTTTGGTCACTGTGAGGGTTTAAAAAGTGGTTATTCAACATGAGGCACGCTCCAATTGACGTTTTGAATCATTTTTGGTACAGTCCAAAAAATCAGTTTTCGGATGAAAAACGATGACTCCGGACATGTCGAACGTTCCCAAAGTGGTCTATAATGATGAAATTTTAACATTTAATCTTTTGACTCTAAATGACTGTTGGATGTGAATTATGACTTTTTCAACTAAAATAGGTGAGTTTAAAGTCATTTTTGTGACTGAAACTGGTCAAAATTGAAGCTTTTGAGTAAGCAAAACTCTGTAAAAATGGCCATTTTGGTCACTGTGAGGGTTTAAAAAGTGGTTATTCAACATGAGGCACGCTCCTATTTACATTTTGAATCATTTTTGGTACAGTCCAAAAAATCAGTTTTCGGATGAAAAACGATGACTCCGGACATGTCGAACGTTCCCAAAGTGGTCTATAATGATGGAATTTTAACATTTAATCTTTTGACTCTAAATGACTGTTGGATGTGAATTATGACTTTTTCAACTAAAATAGGTGAGTTTAAAGTCATTTCTGTCAGTGAAATGGGTCAAAATTGAAGCTTTTGAGTAAGCAAAACTCTGTAAAAATTGCCATTTTGGTCACTCTGAGGGTTTAAAAAGTGGTTATTCAACATGAGGCACGATCCAATTGACATTTTGAATCATTTTTGGTAAAGTCCAAAAAATCCATTTTCGGATGAAAAACGATGACTCCGGACATGTCGAACGTTCCCAAAATGGTCTATAATGATGAAATTTTAACATTTAATCTTTTGACTCTAAATGACTGTTGGATGTGAGTTATGACTTTTTCAACTAAAATAAGTGTGTTTAAAGTCATTTCTGTGACTGAAACGGGTCAAAATTGAAGGTTTTGAGTAAGCAAAACTCTGTAAAAATTGCCATTTTGGTCACTCTGAGGGTTTAACCACTTGGCTGCTATGCTCCTCCTTCAACTTCAATGTAATTTCCATTGAAATCAATGGAAACTCCATGACGAGTTACCCTTGTCATTAGCGGCGAAGAGGTTAAAAAGTGGTTATTCAACATGAGGCACGATCCAATTGACATTTTGAATCATTTTTGGTACAGTCCAAAAAATCAGTTTTCGTATGAAAAACGATGACTCCGGACATGTCGAACGTTCCCAAAATGGTCTATAATGATGAAATTTTAACATTTAATCTTTTGACTCTAGATGACTGTTGGATGTGAATTATGACTTTTTCAACTGAAATAAGTGTGTTTAAAGTCATTTCTGTGCCTGAAACGGGTCAAAATTGAAGCTTTTGAGTAAGCAAAACTCTGTAAAAATGGCAATGTTGGCCTCTGTGAGGGTTTAAAAAGTGGTTATTCAACATGAGGCACGATCCAATTGACATTTTGAATCATTTTTGGTACAGTCCAAAAAAATTGATTTTCGGATGAAAAACGATGACTCCGGACATGTCGAACGTTCCCAAAATGGTCTATAATGATGAAATGTTAACATTTAATCTTTTGACTCTAAATGACTGTTGGATGTGCATTATGACTTTTTCAACTAAAATAAGTGTGTTTAAAGTCATTTCTGTGACTGAAACGGGTCAAAATTGAAGGTTTTGAGTAAGCAAAACTCTGTAAAAATGGCAGTTTTGGTGACTGTGAGGGTTTAAAAAGTGGTTATTCAACATGAGGCACAATCCAATTGACATTTTGAATCATTTTTGGTACAGTCCAAAAAATCTATTTTCGGATGAAAAACGATGACTCCGGACATGTCGAACGTTCCCAAAGTGGTCTATAATGATGGAATTTTAACATTTAATCTTTTGACTCTAAATGACTGTTGGATGTGAGTTATGACTTTTTCAACTAAAATAAGTGTGTTTAAAGTCATTTCTGTGACTGAAACGGGTCAAAATTGAAGCTTTTGAGTAAGCAAAACTCTGTAAAAATTGCCATTTTGGTCACTCTGAGGGTTTAAAAAGTGGTTATTCAACATGAGGCACGATCCAATTGACATTTTGAATCATTTTTGGTACAGTCCAAAAAATCCATTTTCGGATGAAAAACGATGACTCCGGACATGTCGAACGTTCCCAAAATGGCCTATAATGATGAAATTTTAACATTTAATCTTTTGACTCTAAATGACTGTTGGATGTGAATTATGACTTTTTCAACTAAAATAAGTGTGTTTAAAGTCTTTTCTGTGCCTGAAACGGTTCAAAATTGAAGCTTTTGAGTAAGCAAAACTCTGTGAAAATGGCAATTTTGGCCTCTGTGAGGGTTTAAAAAGTGGTTATTCAACATGAGGCACGATCCAATTGACATTTTGAATAATTTTTGGTACAGTCCAAAAAATCGATTTTCGGATGAAAAACGATGACTCCGGACAGTCCGGTCGAACGTTCCCAAAATGGTCTATAATGATGAAATTTTAACATTTAATCTTTTGACTCTAAATGACTGTTGGATGTGAGTTATGACTTTTTCAACTAAAATAAGTGTGTTTAAAGTCATTTCTGTGACTGAAACAGGTCAAAATTGAAGCTTTTGAGTAAGCAAACCTCTGTAAAAATTGCCATTTTGGTCACTCTGAGGGTTTAAAAAGTGGTTATTCAACATGAGGCACGATCCAATTGACATTTTGAATCATTTTTGGTACAGTCCAAAAAATCCATTTCGGATGAAAAACGATGACTCCGGACATGTCGAACGTTACCAAAATGGTCTATAATGATGAAATTTTAACATTTAATCTTTTGACTCTAAATGACTGTTGGATGTGAATTATGACGTTTTCAACTAAAATAAGTCTGTTTAAAGTCATTTCTGTGACTGAAACGGGTCAAAATTGAAGCTTTTGAGTAAGCAAAACTCTGTAAAAATGGCCATTTTGGTCACTGTGAGGGTTTAAAAAGTGGTTATTCAACATGAGACACGCTCCATTTGACATTTTGAATCATTTTTGGTACAGTCAAAAAATCAGTTTTCGGATGAAAAACGATGACTCCGGACATGTCGAACGTTCCCAAAGTGGTCTATAATGATGGAATTTTACCATTTAATCTTTTGACTCTAAATGACTGTTGGATGTGAGTTATGACTTTTTCAACTAAAATAAGTGTGTTTAAAGTCATTTCTGTGACTGAAACGGGTCAAAATTGAAGCTTTTGAGTAAGCAAAACTCTGTAAAAATGGCCATTTTGGTCACTGTGAGGGTTTAAAAAGTGGTTATTCAACATGAGACACGCTCCATTTGACATTTTGAATCATTTTTGGTACAGTCAAAAAATCAGTTTTCGGATGAAAAACGATGACTCCGGACATGTCGAACGTTCCCAAAGTGGTCTATAATGATGGAATTTTACCATTTAATCTTTTGACTCTAAATGACTGTTGGATGTGAGTTATGACTTTTTCAACTAAAATAAGTGTGTTTAAAGTCATTTCTGTGACTGAAACGGGTCAAAATTGAAGCTTTTGAGTAAGCAAAACTCTGTAAAAATTGCCATTTTGGTCACTCTGAGGGTTTAAAAAGTGGTTATTCAACATGAGGCACGATCCAATTGACATTTTGAATCATTTTTGGTACAGTCCAAAAAATCAATTTTCGGATGAAAAACGATGACTCCGGACATGTCGAACGTTCCCAAAGTGGCCTATAATGATGAAATTTTAACATTTAATCTGTTGACTCTAAATGACTGTTGGATGTGAATTATGACTTTTTCAACTAAAATAACTGTGTTTAAAGTCATTTCTGTGACTGAAACGGGTCAAAATTGAAGCTTTTGAGTAAGCAAAACTCTGTAAAAATTGCCATTTTGGTCACTCTGAGGGTTTAAAAAGTGGTTATTCAACCTGAGGCACGATCCAATTGACATTTTGAATCATTTTTGGTACAGTCCAAAAAATCAATTTTCGTATGAAAAACGTGACTCCGGACATGTCGAACGTTCCCAAAATGGTCTATAATGATGAAATTTTAACATTTAATCTTTTGACTCTAAATGACTGTTGGATGTGAATTATGACTTTTTCAACTAAAATAGGTGAGTTTAAAGTCATTTCTGTGACTGAAACTGGTCAAAATTGAAGCTTTTGAGTAAGCAAAACTCTGTAAAAATGGCCATTTTGGTCACTGTGAGGGTTTAAAAAGTGGTTATTCAACATGAGGCACGCTCCAATTGACATTTTGAATCATTTTTGGTACAGTCCAAAAAATCGGTTTTCGGATGAAAAACGATGACTCCGGACATGTCGAACATTCCCAAAGTGGTCTATAATGATGGAATTTTAACATTTAATCTTTTGACTCTAAATGACTGTTGGATGTGAGTTATGACTTTTTCAACTAAAATAAGTGTGTTTAAAGTCATTTCTGTGACTGAAACGGGTCAAAATTGAAGCTTTTGAGTAAGCAAAACTCTGTAAAAATTGCCATTTTGGTCACTCTGAGGGTTTAAAAAGTGGTTATTCAACATGAGGCACGATCCAATTGACATTTTGAATCATTTTTGGTACAGTCCAAAAAATCAATTTTCGGATGAAAAACGATGACTCCGGACATGTCGAACGTTCCCAAAATGGCCTATAATGATGAAATTTTAACATTTAATCTTTTGACTCTAAATGACTGTTGGATGTGAATTATGACTTTTTCAACTAAAATAAGTGTGTTTAAAGTCATTTCTGTGCCTGAAACGGGTCAAAATTGAAGCTTTGAGTAAGCAAAACTCTGTGAAAATGGCAATTTTGGCCTCTGTGAGGGTTTAAAAAGTGGTTATTCAACATGAGGCACGATCCAATTGACATTTTGAATAATTTTTGGTACAGTCCAAAAAATCGATTTTCGGATGAAAAACGATGACTCCGGACATGTCGAACGTTCCCAAAATGGTCTATAATGATGAAATTTTAACATTTAATCTTTTGACTCTAAATGACTGTTGGATGTGAGTTATGACTTTTTCAACTAAAATAAGTGTGTTTAAAGTCATTTCTGTGACTGAAACAGGTCAAAATTGAAGCTTTTGAGTAAGAAAAACTCTGTAAAAATTGCCATTTTGGTCACTCTGAGGGTTTAAAAAGTGGTTATTCAACATGAGGCACGATCCATTTGACATTTTGAATCATTTTTGGTACAGTCCAAAAAATCTATTTTCGGATGAAAAACGATGACTCCGGACATGTCGAACGTTCCCAAAATGGTCTATAATGATGAAATTTTAACATTTAATCTTTTGACTCTAAATGACTGTTGGATGTGAATTATGACTTTTTCAACTAAAATAAGTGTGTTTAAAGTCATTTCTGTGTCTGAAACGGGTCAAAATTGAAGCTTTTGAGTAAGCAAAACTCTGTGAAAATGGCAATTTTGGCCTCTGTGAGGGTTTAAAAAGTGGTTATTCAACATGAGGCACGATCCAATTGACATTTTGAATCATTTTTGGTACAGTCCAAAAAATCGATTTTCAGAGGAAAAACGATGACTCCGGACATGTCGAACGTTCCCAAAATGGTCTATAATGATGAAATTTTAACATTTAATCTTTTGACTCTAAATGACTGTTGGATGTGAGTTATGACTTTTTCAACTAAAATAAGAGTGTTTAAAGTCATTTCTGTGACTGAAACAGGTCAAAATTGAAGCTTTTGAGTAAGCAAAACTCTGTAAAAATTGCCATTTTGGTCACTCTGAGGGTTTAAAAAGTGGTTATTCAACATGAGGCACGATCCAATTGACATTTTGAATCATTTTTGGTACAGTCCAAAAAATCCATTTCGGATGAAAAACGATGACTCCGGACATGTCGAACGTTACCAAAATGGTCTATAATGATGACATTTTAACATTTAATCTTTTGACTCTAAATGACTGTTGGATGTGAATTATGACTTTTTCAACTAAAATAAGTCTGTTTAAAGTCATTTCTGTGACTGAAACGGGTCAAAATTGAAGCTTTTGAGTAAGCAAAACTCTGTAAAAATGGCCATTTTGGTCACTGTGAGGGTTTAAAAAGTGGTTATTCAACATGAGACACGCTCCATTTGACATTTTGAATCATTTTTGGTACAGTCAAAAAATCAGTTTTCGGATGAAAAACGATGACTCCGGACATGTCGAACGTTCCCAAAGTGGTCTATAATGATGGAATTTTACCATTTAATCTTTTGACTCTAAATGACTGTTGGATGTGAGTTACGACTTTTTCAACTAAAATAAGTGTGTTTAAAGTCATTTCTGTGACTGAAACGGGTCAAAATTGAAGCTTTTGAGTAAGCAAAACTCTGTAAAAATTGCCATTTTGGTCACTCTGAGGGTTTAAAAAGTGGTTATTCAACATGAGGCACGATCCAATTGACATTTTGAATCATTTTTGGTACAGTCCAAAAAATCCATTTTCGGATGAAAAACGATGACTCCGGACATGTCGAACGTTCCCAAAGTGGCCTATAATGATGAAATTTTAACATTTAATCTTTTGACTCTAAATGACTGTTGGATGTGAATTATGACTTTTTCAACTAAAATAACTGTGTTTAAAGTCATTTCTGTGACTGAAACGGGTCAAAATTGAAGCTTTTGAGTAAGCAAAACTCTGTAAAAATTGCCATTTTGGTCACTCTGAGGGTTTAAAAAGTGGTTATTCAACACGAGGCACGATCCAATTGACATTTTGAATCATTTTTGGTACAGTCCAAAAAATCAATTTTCGGATGAAAAACGTGACTCCGGACATGTCGAACGTTCCCAAAATGGTCTATAATGATGAAATTTTAACATTTAATCTTTTGACTCTAAATGACTGTTGGATGTGAATTATGACTTTTTCAACTAAAATAGGTGAGTTTAAAGTCATTTCTGTGACTGAAACTGGTCAAAATTCAAGCTTTTGAGTAAGCAAAACTCTGTAAAAATGGCCATTTTGGTCACTGTGAGGGTTTAAAAAGTGGTTATTCAACATGAGGCACGCTCCAATTGACATTTTGAATCATTTTTGGTACAGTCCAAAAAATCAGTTTTCGGATGAAAAACGATGACTCCGGACATGTCGAACATTCCCAAAGTGGTCTATAATGATGGAATTTTAACATTTAATCTTTTGACTCTAAATGACTGTTGGATGTGAGTTATGACTTTTTCAACTAAAATAAGTGTGTTTAAAGTCATTTCTGTGACTGAAACGGGTCAAAATTGAAGCTTTTGAGTAAGCAAAACTCTGTAAAAATTGCCATTTTGGTCACTCTGAGGGTTTAAAAAGTGGTTATTCAACATGAGGCACGATCCAATTGACATTTTCAATCATTTTTGGTACAGTCCAAAAAATCCATTTTCGGATGAAAAACGATGACTCCGGACATGTCGAACGTTCCCAAAATGGCCTATAATGATGAAATTTTAACATTTAATCTTTTGACTCTAAATGACTGTTGGATGTGAATTATGACTTTTTCAACTAAAATAAGTGTGTTTAAAGTCATTTCTGTGCCTGAAACGGGTCAAAATTGAAGCTTTGAGTAAGCAAAACTCTGTGAAAATGGCAATTTTGGCCTCTGTGAGGGTTTAAAAAGTGGTTATTCAACATGAGGCACGATCCAATTGACATTTTGAATAATTTTTGGCACAGTCCAAAAAAATCGATTTTCGGATGAAAAACGATGACTCCGGACATGTCGAACGTTCCCAAAATGGTCTATAATGATGAAATTTTAACATTTAATCTTTTGACTCTAAATGACTGTTGGATGTGAGTTATGACTTTTTCAACTAAAATAAGTGTGTTTAAAGTCATTTCTGTGACTGAAACAGGTCAAAATTGAAGCTTTTGAATAAGAAAAACTCTGTAAAAATGGCCATTTTGGTCACTCTGATGGTTTAAAAAGTGGTTATTCAACATGAGGCACGATCCATTTGACATTTTGAATCATTTTTGGTACAGTCCAAAAAATCCATTTTCGGATGAAAAACGATGACTCCGGACATGTCGAACGTTCCCAAAATGGTCTATAATGATGAAATTTTAACATTTAATCTTTTGACTCTAAATGACTGTTGGATGTGAATTATGACTTTTTCAACTACAATAAGTGTGTTTAAAGTCATTTCTGTGACTGAAACGGGTCAAAATTGAAGCTTTTGAGTAAGCAAAACTCTGTAAAAATGGCCATTTTGGTGACTGTGAGGGTTTAAAAAGTGGTTATTCAACATGAGGCACAATCCAATTGACATTTTGTATCATTTTTGGTACAGTCCAAAAAATCAATTTTCGGATGAAAAACGATGACTCCGGACATGTCGAACGTTCCCAAAGTTTTCTATAATGATGGAATTTTAACATTTAATCTTTTGACTCTAAATGACTGTTGGATGTGAGTTATGACTTTTTCAACTAAAATAAGTGGGTTTAAAGTCATTTCTGTGACTGAAACGGGTCAAAATTGAAGCTTTTGAGTAAGCAAAACTCTGTAAAAATTGCCATTTTGGTCACTCTGAGGGTTTAAAAAGTGGTTATTCAACATGAGGCACGATCCAATTGACATTTTGAATCATTTTTGGTACAGTCCAAAAAATCGATTTTCGGATGAAAAACGATGACTCCGGACATGTTGAACGTTCCCAAAATGGTCTATAATGATGAAATTTTAACATTTAATCTTTTGACTCTAAATGACTGTTGGATGTGAGTTATGACTTTTTCAACTAAAATAAGTGTGTTTAAAGTCATTTCTGTGACTGAAACGGGTCAAAATTGAAGGTTTTGAGTAAGCAAAACTCTGTAAAAATTGCCATTTTGGTCACTCTGAGGGTTTAACCACTTGGCTGCTATGCTCCTCCTTCAACTTCAATGTAATTTCCATTGAAATCAATGGAAACTCCATGACGAGTTACCCTTGTCATTAGCGGCGAAGAGGTTAAAAAGTGGTTATTCAACATGAGGCACGATCCAATTGACATTTTGAATCATTTTTGGTACAGTCCAAAAAATCAGTTTTCGTATGAAAAACGATGACTCCGGACATGTCGAACGTTCCCAAAATGGTCTATAATGATGAAATTTTAACATTTAATCTTTTGACTCTAGATGACTGTTGGATGTGAATTATGACTTTTTCAACTGAAATAAGTGTGTTTAAAGTCATTTCTGTGCCTGAAACGGGTCAAAATTGAAGCTTTTGAGTAAGCAAAACTCTGTAAAAATGGCAATGTTGGCCTCTGTGAGGGTTTAAAAAGTGGTTATTCAACATGAGGCACGATCCAATTGACATTTTGAATCATTTTTGGTACAGTCCAAAAAAATTGATTTTCGGATGAAAAACGATGACTCCGGACATGTCGAACGTTCCCAAAATGGTCTATAATGATGAAATGTTAACATTTAATCTTTTGACTCTAAATGACTGTTGGATGTGCATTATGACTTTTTCAACTAAAATAAGTGTGTTTAAAGTCATTTCTGTGACTGAAACGGGTCAAAATTGAAGGTTTTGAGTAAGCAAAACTCTGTAAAAATGGCAGTTTTGGTGACTGTGAGGGTTTAAAAAGTGGTTATTCAACATGAGGCACAATCCAATTGACATTTTGAATCATTTTTGGTACAGTCCAAAAAATCTATTTTCGGATGAAAAACGATGACTCCGGACATGTCGAACGTTCCCAAAGTGGTCTATAATGATGGAATTTTAACATTTAATCTTTTGACTCTAAATGACTGTTGGATGTGAGTTATGACTTTTTCAACTAAAATAAGTGTGTTTAAAGTCATTTCTGTGACTGAAACGGGTCAAAATTGAAGCTTTTGAGTAAGCAAAACTCTGTAAAAATTGCCATTTTGGTCACTCTGAGGGTTTAAAAAGTGGTTATTCAACATGAGGCACGATCCAATTGACATTTTGAATCATTTTTGGTACAGTCCAAAAAATCCATTTTCGGATGAAAAACGATGACTCCGGACATGTCGAACGTTCCCAAAATGGCCTATAATGATGAAATTTTAACATTTAATCTTTTGACTCTAAATGACTGTTGGATGTGAATTATGACTTTTTCAACTAAAATAAGTGTGTTTAAAGTCTTTTCTGTGCCTGAAACGGTTCAAAATTGAAGCTTTTGAGTAAGCAAAACTCTGTGAAAATGGCAATTTTGGCCTCTGTGAGGGTTTAAAAAGTGGTTATTCAACATGAGGCACGATCAAATTGACATTTTGAATAATTTTTGGTACAGTCCAAAAAATCGATTTTCGGATGAAAAACGATGACTCCGGACATGTCGAACGTGACCAAAATGGTCTATAATGATGAAATTTTAACATTTAATCTTTTGACTCTAAATGACTGTTGGATGTGAGTTATGACTTTTTCAACTAAAATAAGTGTGTTTAAAGTCATTTCTGTGACTGAAACGGGTCAAAATTGAAGCTTTTGAGTAAGCAAAACTCTGTAAAAATTGCCATTTTGGTCACTCTGAGGGTTTAAAAAGTGGTTATTCAACATGAGGCACGATCCAATTGACATTTTGAATCATTTTTGGTACAGTCCAAAAAATCCATTTTCGGATGAAAAACGATGACTCCGGACATGTCGAATGTTCCTAAAATGGTCTATAATGATGAAATTTTAACATTTAATCTTTTGACTCTAAATGACTGTTGGATGTGAATTATGACTTTTTCAACTAAAATAAGTGTGTTTAAAGTCATTTCTGTGACTGAAACGGTTCAAAATTGAAGCTTTTGAGTAAGCAAAACTCTGTAAAAATGGCCATTTTGGTCACTGTGAGGGTTTAAAAAGTGGTTATTCAACATGAGGCACGCTCCAATTGACATTTTGAATCATTTTTGGTACAGTCCAAAAAATCAGTTTTCGTATGAAAAACGATGACTCCGGACATGTCGAACGTTCCCAAAATGGTCTATAATGATGAAATTTTAACATTTAATCTTTTGACTCTAGATGACTGTTGGATGTGAATTATGACTTTTTCAACTGAAATAAGTGTGTTTAAAGTCATTTCTGTGCCTGAAACGGGTCAAAATTGAAGCTTTTGAGTAAGCAAAACTCTGTAAAAATGGCAATGTTGGCCTCTGTGAGGGTTTAAAAAGTGGTTATTCAACATGAGGCACGATCCAATTGACATTTTGAATCATTTTTGGTACAGTCCAAAAAATCGATTTTCGGATGAAAAACGATGACTCCGGACATGTCGAACGTTCCCAAAATGGTCTATAATGATGAAATGTTAACATTTAATCTTTTGACTCTAAATGACTGTTGGATGTGCATTATGACTTTTTCAACTAAAATAAGTGTGTTTAAAGTCATTTCTGTGACTGAAACGGGTCAAAATTGAAGGTTTTGAGTAAGCAAAACTCTGTAAAAATGGCAGTTTTGGTGACTGTGAGGGTTTAAAAAGTGGTTATTCAACATGAGGCATAATCCAATTGACATTTTGAATCATTTTTGGTACAGTCCAAAAAATCAATTTTCGGATGAAAAACGATGACTCCGGACATGTCGAACGTTCCCAAAGTGGTCTATAATGATGGAATTTTAACATTTAATCTTTTGACTCTAAATGACTGTTGGATGTGAGTTATGACTTTTTCAACTAAAATAAGTGTGTTTAAAGTCATTTCTGTGACTGAAACGGGTCAAAATTGAAGCTTTTGAGTAAGCAAAACTCTGTAAAAATTGCCATTTTGGTCACTCTGAGGGTTTAAAAAGTGGTTATTCAACATGAGGCATGATCCAATTGACATTTTGAATCATTTTTGGTACAGTCTAAAAAATCAATTTTCGGATGAAAAACGATGACTCCGGACATGTCGAACGTTCCCAAAATGGTCTATAATGATGAAATTTTAACATTTAATCTTTTGACTCTAAATGACTGTTGGATGTGAATTATGACTTTTTCAACTAAAATAAGTGTGTTTAAAGTCATTTCTGTGACTGAAACTGGTCAAAATTGAAGCTTTTGAGTAAGCAAAACTCTGTAAAAATGGCCATTTTGGTCACTGTGAGGGTTTAAAAAGTGGTTATTCAACATGAGGCACGCTTTAATTGACATTTTGAATCATTTTTGGTACAGTCCAAAAAATCAGTTTTCGGATGAAAAACGATGACTCCGGACATGTCGAACGTTCCCAAAGTGGTCTATAATGATGGAATTTTAACATTTAATCTTTTGACTCTAAATGACTGTTGGATGTGAATTATGACTTTTTCAACTAAAATAGGTGAGTTTAAAGTCATTTCTGTGACTGAAATGGGTCAAAATTGAAGCTTTTGAGTAAGCAAAACTCTGTAAAAATTGCCATTTTGGTCACTCTGAGGGTTTAAAAAGTGGTTATTCAACATGAGGCACGATCCAATTGACATTTTGAATCATTTTTGGTAAAGTCCAAAAAATCCATTTTCGGATGAAAAACGATGACTCCGGACATGTCGAACGTTCCCAAAATGGCCTATAATGATGAAATTTTAACATTTAATCTTTTGACTCTAAATGACTGTTGGATGTGAATTATGACTTTTTCAACTAAAATAAGTGTGTTTAAAGTCATTTCTGTGACTGAAACGGGTCAAAATTGAAGCTTTTGAGTAAGCAAAACTCTGTAAAAATTGCCATTTTGGTCACTCTGAGGGTTTAAAAAGTGGTTATTCAACATGAGGCACGATCCAATTGACATTTTGAATCATTTTTGGTACAGTCCAAAAAATCCATTTTCGGATGAAAAACGATGACTCCGGACATGTCGAATGTTCCTAAAATGGTCTATAATGATGAAATTTTAACATTTAATCTTTTGACTCTAAATGACTGTTGGATGTGAATTATGACTTTTTCAACTAAAATAAGTGTGTTTAAAGTCATTTCTGTGACTGAAACGGGTCAAAATTGAAGCTTTTGAGTAAGCAAAACTCCGTAAAAATGGCAATGTTGGCCTCTGTGAGGGTTTAAAAAGTGGTTATTCAACATGAGGCACGATCCAATTGACATTTTGAATCATTTTTGGTACAGTCCAAAAAATCGATTTTCGGATGAAAAACGATGACTCCGGACATGTCGAACGTTCCCAAAATGGTCTATAATGATGAAATGTTAACATTTAATCTTTTGACTCTAAATGACTGTTGGATGTGCATTATGACTTTTTCAACTAAAATAAGTGTGTTTAAAGTCATTTCTGTGACTGAAACGGGTCAAAATTGAAGGTTTTGAGTAAGCAAAACTCTGTAAAAATGGCAGTTTTGGTGACTGTGAGGGTTTAAAAAGTGGTTATTCAACATGAGGCATAATCCAATTGACATTTTGAATCATTTTTGGTACAGTCCAAAAAATCAATTTTCGGATGAAAAACGATGACTCCGGACATGTCGAACGTTCCCAAAGTGGTCTATAATGATGGAATTTTAACATTTAATCTTTTGACTCTAAATGACTGTTGGATGTGAGTTATGACTTTTTCAACTAAAATAAGTGTGTTTAAAGTCATTTCTGTGACTGAAACGGGTCAAAATTGAAGCTTTTGAGTAAGCAAAACTCTGTAAAAATTGCCATTTTGGTCACTCTGAGGGTTTAAAAAGTGGTTATTCAACATGAGGCATGATCCAATTGACATTTTGAATCATTTTTGGTACAGTCTAAAAAATCAATTTTCGGATGAAAAACGATGACTCCGGACATGTCGAACGTTCCCAAAATGGTCTATAATGATGAAATTTTAACATTTAATCTTTTGACTCTAAATGACTGTTGGATGTGAATTATGACTTTTTCAACTAAAATAAGTGTGTTTAAAGTCATTTCTGTGACTGAAACTGGTCAAAATTGAAGCTTTTGAGTAAGCAAAACTCTGTAAAAATGGCCATTTTGGTCACTGTGAGGGTTTAAAAAGTGGTTATTCAACATGAGGCACGCTTCAATTGACATTTTGAATCATTTTTGGTACAGTCCAAAAAATCAGTTTTCGGATGAAAAACGATGACTCCGGACATGTCGAACGTTCCCAAAGTGATCTATAATGATGAAATTTTAACATTTAATCTTTTGACTCTAAATGACTGTTGGATGTGAATTATGACTCTTTCAACTAAAATAGGTGAGTTTAAAGTCATTTCTGTGACTGAAACTGGTCAAAATTGAAGCTTTTGAGTAAGCAAAACTCTGTAAAAATGGCCATTTTGGTCACTGTGAGGGTTTAAAAAGTGGTTATTCAACATGAGGCACGCTCCTATTGACATTTTGAATCATTTTTGGTACAGTCCAAAAAATCAGTTTTCGGATGAAAAACGATGACTCCGGACATGTCGAACGTTCCCAAAGTGGTCTATAATGATGGAATTTTAACATTTAATCTTTTGACTCTAAATGACTGTTGGATGTGAATTATGACTTTTTCAACTAAAATAGGTGAGTTTAAAGTCATTTCTGTGACTGAAATGGGTCAAAATTGAAGCTTTTGAGTAAGCAAAACTCTGTAAAAATTGCCATTTTGGTCACTCTGAGGGTTTAAAAAGTGGTTATTCAACATGAGGCACGATCCAATTGACATTTTGAATCATTTTTGGTAAAGTCCAAAAAATCGATTTTCGGATGAAAAACGATGACTCCGGACATGTCGAACGTTCCCAAAATGGCCTATAATGATGAAATTTTAACATTTAATCTTTTGACTCTAAATGACTGTTGGATGTGAATTATGACTTTTTCAACTAAAATAAGTGTGTTTAAAGTCATTTCTGTGCCTGAAACGGGTCAAAATTGAAGCTTTTGAGTAAGCAAAACTCTGTGAAAATGGCCATTTTGGTGACTGTGAGGGTTTAAAAAGTGGTTATTCAACATGAGGCACAATCCAATTGACATTTTGTATCATTTTTGGTACAGTCCAAAAAATCAATTGTCGGATGAAAAACGATGACTCCGGACATGTCGAACGTTCCCAAAGTGGTCTATAATGATGGAATTTTAACATTTAATCTTTTGACTCTAAATGACTGTTGGATGTGAGTTATGACTTTTTCAACTAAAATAAGTGGGTTTAAAGTCATTTCTGTGACTGAAACGGGTCAAAATTGAAGCTTTTGAGTAAGCAAAACTCTGTAAAAATTGCCATTTTGGTCACTCTGAGGGTTTAAAAAGTGGTTATTCAACATGAGGCACGATCCAATTGACATTTTGAATCATTTTTGGTACAGTCCAAAAATCGATTTTCGGATGAAAAACGATGACTCCGGACATGTCGAACGTTCCCAAAATGGTCTATAATGATGAAATTTTAACATTTAATCTTTTGACTCTAAATGACTGTTGGATGTGAATTATGACTTTTTCCACTAAAATAAGTGTGTTTAAAGTCATTTCTGTGTCTGAAACGGGTCAAAATTGAAGCTTTTAAGTAAGCAAAACTCTGTGAAAATGGCAATTTTGGCCTCTGTGAGGGTTTAAAAAGTGGTTATTCAACATGAGGCACGATCCAATTAACATTTTGAATCATTTTTGGTACAGTCCAAAAAATCGATTTTCAGATGAAAAACGATGACTCCGGACATGTCGAACGTTCCCAAAATGGTCTATAATGATGAAATTTTAACATTTAATCTTTTGACTCTAAATGACTGTTGGATGTGAGTTATGACTTTTTCAACTAAAATAAGTGTGTTTAAAGTCATTTCTGTGACTGAAACAGGTCAAAATTGAAGCTTTTGAGTAAGCAAAACTCTGTAAAAATTGCCATTTTGGTCACTCTGAGGGTTTAAAAAGTGGTTATTCAACATGAGGCACGATCCAATTGACATTTTGAATCATTTTTGGTACAGTCCAAAAAATCCATTTTCGGATGAAAAACGATGACTCCGGACATGTCGAACGTTCCCAAAATGGTCTATAATGATGAAATTTTAACATTTAATCTTTTGACTCTAAATGACTGTTGGATGTGAATTATGACTTTTTCAACTAAAATAAGTGTGTTTAAAGTCATTTCTGTGACTGAAACGGGTCAAAATTGAAGCTTTTGAGTAAGCAAAACTCTGTAAAAATTGCCATTTTGGTCACTCTGAGGGTTTAAAAAGTGGTTATTCAATATGAGGCACGATCCAATTGACATTTTGAATCATTTTTGGAACAGTCCAAAAAATCAATTTTCGGATGAAAAACGTGACTCCGGACATGTCGAACGTTCCCAAAATGGTCTATAATGATGAAATTTTAACATTTAATCTTTTGACTCTAAATGACTGTTGGATGTGAATTATGACTTTTTCAACTAAAATAGGTGAGTTTAAAGTCATTTCTGTGACTGAAACTGGTCAAAATTGAAGCTTTTGAGTAAGCAAAACTCTGTAAAAATTGCCATTTTGGTCACTGTGAGGGTTTAAAAAGTGGTTATTCAACATGAGGCACGCTCCAATTGACATTTTGAATCATTTTTGGTACAGTCCAAAAAATCAGTTTTCGGATTCAAAAACGATGACTCCGGACATGTCGAACGTTCCCAAAGTGGTCTATAATGATGGAATTTTAACATTTAATCTTTTGACTCTAAATGACTGTTGGATGTGAGTTATGACTTTTTCAACTAAAATAAGTGTGTTTAAAGTCATTTCTGTGACTGAAACGGGTCAAAATTGAAGCTTTTGAGTAAGCAAAACTCTGTAAAAATTGCCATTTTGGTCACTCTGAGGGTTTAAAAAGTGGTTATTCAACATGAGGCACAATCCAATTGACATTTTGAATCATTTTTGGTACAGTCCAAAAAATCCATTTTCGGATGAAAAACGATGACTCCGGACATGTCGAACGTTCCCAAAGTGGTCTATAATGATGGAATTTTAACATTTAATCTTTTGACTCTAAATGACTGTTGGATGTGAGTTATGACTTTTTCAACTAAAATAAGTGTGTTTAAAGTCATTTCTGTGACTGAAACGGGTCAAAATTGAAGCTTTTGAGTAAGCAAAACTCTGTAAAAATTGCCATTTTGGTCACTCTGAGGGTTTAAAAAGTGGTTATTCAACATGAGGCATGATCCAATTGACATTTTGAATCATTTTTGGTACAGTCTAAAAAATCAATTTTCGGATGAAAAACGATGACTCCGGACATGTCGAACGTTCCCAAAATGGTCTATTATGATGAAATTTTAACATTTAATCTTTTGACTCTAAATGACTGTTGGATGTGAATTATGACTATTTCAACTAAAATAAGTGTGTTTAAAGTCATTTCTGTGACTGAAACTGGTCAAAATTGAAGCTTTTGAGTAAGCAAAACTCTGTAAAAATTGCCATTTTGGTCACTGTGAGGGTTTAAAAAGTGGTTATTCAACATGAGGCACGCTTCAATTGACATTTTGAATCATTTTTGGTACAGTCCAAAAAATCAGTTTTCGGATGAAAAACGATGACTCCGGACATGTCGAACGTTCCCAAAGTGATCTATAATGATGAAATTTTAACATTTAATCTTTTGACTCTAAATGACTGTTGGATGTGAATTATGACTTTTTCAACTAAAATAGGTGAGTTTAAATTCATTTCTGTGACTGAAACTGGTCAAAATTGAAGCTTTTGAGTAAGCAAAACTCTGTAAAAATGGCCATTTTGGTCACTGTGAGGGTTTAAAAAGTGGTTATTCAACATGAGGCACGATCCAATTGACATTTTGAATCATTTTTGGTAAAGTCCAAAAAATCCATTTTCGGATGAAAAACGATGACTCCGAACATGTCGAACGTTCCCAAAATGGCCTATAATGATGAAATTTTAACATTTAATCTTTTGACTCTAAATGACTGTTGGATGTGAATTATGACTTTTTCAACTAAAATAAGTGTGTTTAAAGTCATTTCTGTGCCTGAAACGGGTCAAAATTGAAGCTTTTGAGTAAGCAAAACTCTGTAAAAATGGCCATTTTGGTGACTGTGAGGGTTTAAAAAGTGGTTATTCAACATGAGGCACGATCCAATTGACATTTTGAATCATTTTTGGTACAGTCCAAAAAATCGATTTTCGGATGAAAAACGATGACTCCGGACATGTCGAACGTTCCCAAAATGGTCTATAATGATGAAATTTTAACATTTAATCTTTTGACTCTAAATGACTGTTGGATGTGAATTATGACTTTTTCAACTAAAATAAGTGTGTTTAAAGTCATTTCTGTGTCTGAAACGGGTCAAAATTGAAGCTTTTAAGTAAGCAAAACTCTGTAAAAATTGCCATTTTGGTCACTCTGAGGGTTTAAAAAGTGGTTATTCAACATGAGGCACAATCCAATTGACATTTTGTATCATTTTTGGTACAGTCCAAAAAATCAATTTTCGGATGAAAAACGATGACTCCGGACATGTCGAACGTTCCCAAAGTGGTCTATAATGATGGAATTTTAACATTTAATCTTTTGACTCTAAATGACTGTTGGATGTGAGTTATGACTTTTTCAACTAAAATAAGTGGGTTTAAAGTCATTTCTGTGACTGAAACGGGTAAAAATTGAAGCCTTTGAGTAAGCAAAACTCTGTAAAAATTGCCATTTTGGTCACTCTGAGGGTTTAAAAAGTGGTTATTCAACATGAGGCACAATCCAATTGACATTTTGAATCATTTTTGGTACAGTCCAAAAAATCCATTTTCGGATGAAAAACGATGACTCCGGACATGTCGAACGTTCCCAAAGTGGTCTATAATGATGGAATTTTAACATTTAATCTTTTGACTCTAAATGACTGTTGGATGTGAGTTATGACTTTTTCAACTAAAATAAGTGTGTTTAAAGTCATTTCTGTGACTGAAACGGGTCAAAATTGAAGCTTTTGAGTAAGCAAAACTCTGTAAAAATTGCCATTTTGGTCACTCTGAGGGTTTAAAAAGTGGTTATTCAACATGAGGCATGATCCAATTGACATTTTGAATCATTTTTGGTACAGTCTAAAAAATCAATTTTCGGATGAAAAACGATGACTCCGGACATGTCGAACGTTCCCAAAATGGTCTATAATGATGAAATTTTAACATTTAATCTTTTGACTCTAAATGACTGTTGGATGTGAATTATGACTTTTTCAACTAAAATAAGTGTGTTTAAAGTCATTTCTGTGACTGAAACTGGTCAAAATTGAAGCTTTTGAGTAAGCAAAACTCTGTAAAAATGGCCATTTTGGTCACTGTGAGGGTTTAAAAAGTGGTTATTCAACATGAGGCACGCTTCAATTGACATTTTGAATCATTTTTGGTACAGTCCAAAAAATCAGTTTTCGGATGAAAAACGATGACTCCGGACATGTCGAACGTTCCCAAAGTGATCTATAATGATGAAATTTTAACATTTAATCTTTTGACTCTAAATGACTGTTGGATGTGAATTATGACTTTTTCAACTAAAATAGGTGAGTTTAAAGTCATTTCTGTGACTGAAACTGGTCAAAATTGAAGCTTTTGAGTAAGCAAAACTCTGTAAAAATGGCCATTTTGGTCACTGTGAGGGTTTAAAAAGTGGTTATTCAACATGAGGCACGATCCAATTGACATTTTGAATCATTTTTGGTAAAGTCCAAAAAATCCATTTTCGGATGAAAAACGATGACTCCGGACATGTCGAACGTTCCCAAAATGGCCTATAATGATGAAATTTTAACATTTAATCTTTTGACTCTAAATGACTGTTGAATGTGAATTATGACTTTTTCAACTAAAATAAGTGTGTTTAAAGTCATTTCTGTGCCTGAAACGGGTCAAAATTGAAGCTTTTGAGTAAGCAAAACTCTGTGAAAATGGCAATTTTGGCCTCTGTGAGGGTTTAAAAAGTGGTTATTCAACATGAGGCACGATCCAATTGACATTTTGAATAATTTTTGGTACAGTCCAAAAAATCGATTTTCGGATGAAAAACGATGACTCCGGACAGTCCGGTCGAACGTTCCCAAAATGGTCTATAATGATGAAATTTTAACATTTAATCTTTTGACTCTAAATGACTGTTGGATGTGAGTTATGACTTTTTCAACTAAAATAAGTGTGTTTAAAGTCATTTCTGTGACTGAAACGGGTCAAAATTGAAGCTTTTGAGTAAGCAAAACTCTGTAAAAATGGCCATTTTGGTGACTGTGAGGGTTTAAAAAGTGGTTATTCAACATGAGGCACAATCCAATTGACATTTTGTATCATTTTTGGTACAGTCCAAAAAATCAATTGTCGGATGAAAAACGATGACTCCGGACATGTCGAACGTTCCCAAAATGGTCTATAATGATGAAATTTTAACATTTAATCTTTTGACTCTAAATGACTGTTGGATGTGAATTATGACTTTTTCAACTAAAATAAGTGTGTTTAAAGTCATTTCTGTGTCTGAAACGGGTCAAAATTGAAGCTTTTAAGTAAGCAAAACTCTGTGAAAATGGCAATTTTGGCCTCTGTGAGGGTTTAAAAAGTGGTTATTCAACATGAGGCACGATCCAATTAACATTTTGAATCATTTTTGGTACAGTCCAAAAAATCGATTTTCAGATGAAAAACGATGACTCCGGACATGTCGAACGTTCCCAAAATGGTCTATAATGATGAAATTTTAACATTTAATCTTTTGACTCTAAATGACTGTTGGATGTGAGTTATGACTTTTTCAACTAAAATAAGTGTGTTTAAAGTCATTTCTGTGACTGAAACAGGTCAAAATTGAAGCTTTTGAGTAAGCAAAACTCTGTAAAAATTGCCATTTTGGTCACTCTGAGGGTTTAAAAAGTGGTTATTCAACATGAGGCACGATCCAATTGACATTTTGAATCATTTTTGGTACAGTCCAAAAAATCCATTTTCGGATGAAAAACGATGACTCCGGACATGTCGAACGTTCCCAAAATGGTCTATAATGATGAAATTTTAACATTTAATCTTTTGACTCTAAATGACTGTTGGATGTGAATTATGACTTTTTCAACTAAAATAAGTGTGTTTAAGTCATTTCTGTGACTGAAACGGGTCAAAATTGAAGCTTTTGAGTAAGCAAAACTCTGTAAAAATGGCCATTTTGGTCACTGTGAGGGTTTAAAAAGTGGTTATTCAACATGAGGCACGCTCCAATTGACATTTTGAATCGTTTTTGGTACAGTCCAAAAAATCAGTTTTCGGATGAAAAACGATGACTCCGGACATGTCGAACGTTCCCAAAGTGGTCTATAATGATGGAATTTTACCATTTAATCTTTTGACTCTAAATGACTGTTGGATGTGAGTTATGACTTTTTCAACTAAAATAAGTGTGTTTAAAGTCATTTCTGTGACTGAAACGGGTCAAAATTGAAGCTTTTGAGTAAGCAAAACTCTGTAAAAATTGCCATTTTGGTCACTCTGAGGGTTTAAAAAGTGGTTATTCAACATGAGGCACGATCCAATTGACATTTTGAATCATTTTTGGTACAGTCCAAAAAATCCATTTTCGGATGAAAAACGATGACTCCGGACATGTCGAACGTTCCCAAAATGGTCTATAATGATGAAATTTTAACATTTAATCTTTTGACTCTAAATGACTGTTGGATGTGAATTATGACTTTTTCAACTAAAATAGGTGAGTTTAAAGTCATTTCTGTGACTGAAACTGGTCAAAATTGAAGCTTTTGAGTAAGCAAAACTCTGTAAAAATTGCCATTTTGGTCACTCTGAGGGTTTAAAAAGTGGTTATTCAACATGAGGCACGATCCAATTGACATTTGAATCATTTTTGGTACAGTCCAAAAAATCAATTTTCGGATGAAAAACGATGACTCCGGACATGTCGAACGTTCCCAAAATGGTCTATAATGATGAAATTTTAACATTTAATCTTTTGACTCTAAATGACTGTTGGATGTGAATTATGACTTTTTCAACTAAAATAAGTGTGTTTAAAGTCATTTCTGTGTCTGAAACGGGTCAAAATTGAAGCTTTTAAGTAAGCAAAACTCTGTGAAAATGGCAATTTTGGCCTCTGTGAGGGTTTAAAAAGTGGTTATTCAACATGAGGCACGATCCAATTAACATTTTGAATCATTTTTTGTACAGTCCAAAAAATCGATTTTCAGATGAAAAACGATGACTCCGGACATGTCGAACGTTCCCAAAATGGTCTATAATGATGAAATTTTAACATTTAATCTTTTGACTCTAAATGACTGTTGGATGTGAGTTATGACTTTTTCAACTAAAATAAGTGTGTTTAAAGTCATTTCTGTGACTGAAACAGGTCAAAATTGAAGCTTTTGAGTAAGCAAAACTCTGTAAAAATTGCCATTTTGGTCACTCTGAGGGTTTAAAAAGTGGTTATTCAACATGAGGCACGATCCAATTGACATTTTGAATCATTTTTGGTACAGTCCAAAAAATCCATTTTCGGATGAAAAACGATGACTCCGGACATGTCGAACGTTCCCAAAATGGTCTATAATGATGAAATTTTAACATTTAATCTTTTGACTCTAAATGACTGTTGGATGTGAATTATGACTTTTTCAACTAAAATAAGTGTGTTTAAGTCATTTCTGTGACTGAAACGGGTCAAAATTGAAGCTTTTGAGTAAGCAAAACTCTGTAAAAATGGCCATTTTGGTCACTGTGAGGGTTTAAAAAGTGGTTATTCAACATGAGGCACGCTCCAATTGACATTTTGAATCGTTTTTGGTACAGTCCAAAAAATCAGTTTTCGGATGAAAAACGATGACTCCGGACATGTCGAACGTTCCCAAAGTGGTCTATAATGATGGAATTTTACCATTTAATCTTTTGACTCTAAATGACTGTTGGATGTGAGTTATGACTTTTTCAACTAAAATAAGTGTGTTTAAAGTCATTTCTGTGACTGAAACGGGTCAAAATTGAAGCTTTTGAGTAAGCAAAACTCTGTAAAAATTGCCATTTTGGTCACTCTGAGGGTTTAAAAAGTGGTTATTCAACATGAGGCACGATCCAATTGACATTTTGAATCATTTTTGGTACAGTCCAAAAAATCCATTTTCGGATGAAAAACGATGACTCCGGACATGTCGAACGTTCCCAAAATGGCCTATAATGATGAAATTTTAACATTTAATCTTTTGACTCTAAATGACTGTTGGATGTGAATTATGACTTTTTCAACTAAAATAAGTGTGTTTAAAGTCATTTCTGTGACTGAAACGGGTCAAAATTGAAGCTTTTGAGTAAGCAAAACTCTGTAAAAATTGCCATTTTGGTCACTCTGAGGGTTTAAAAAGTGGTTATTCAATATGAGGCACGATCCAATTGACATTTTGAATCATTTTTGGAGCAGTCCAAAAAATCAATTTTCGGATGAAAAACGTGACTCCGGACATGTCGAACGTTCCCAAAATGGTCTATAATGATGAAATTTTAACATTTAATCTTTTGACTCTAAATGACTGTTGGATGTGAATTATGACTTTTTCAACTAAAATAGGTGAGTTTAAAGTCATTTCTGTGACTGAAACTGGTCAAAATTGAAGCTTTTGAGTAAGCAAAACTCTGTAAAAATTGCCATTTTGGTCACTGTGAGGGTTTAAAAAGTGGTTATTCAACATGAGGCACGCTCCAATTGACATTTTGAATCATTTTTGGTACAGTCGAAAAAATCAGTTTTCGGATTCAAAAACGATGACTCCGGACATGTCGAACGTTCCCAAAATGGTCTATTATGATGAAATTTTAACATTTAATCTTTTGACTCTAAATGACTGTTGGATGTGAATTATGACTATTTCAACTAAAATAAGTGTGTTTAAAGTCATTTCTGTGACTGAAACTGGTCAAAATTGAAGCTTTTGAGTAAGCAAAACTCTGTAAAAATGGCAATGTTGGCCTCTGTGAGGGTTTAAAAAGTGGTTATTCAACATGAGGCACGATCCAATTGACATTTTGAATCATTTTTGGTACAGTCCAAAAAAATCGATTTTCGGATGAAAAACGATGACTCCGGACATGTTGAACGTTCCCAAAATGGTCTATAATGATGAAATTTTAACATTTAATCTTTTGACTCTAAATGACTGTTGGATGTGCATTATGACTTTTTCAACTAAAATAAGTGTGTTTAAAGTCATTTCTGTGACTGAAACGGGTCAAAATTGAAGGTTTTGAGTAAGCAAAACTCTGTAAAAATGGCAGTTTTGGTGACTGTGAGGGTTTAAAAAGTGGTTATTCAACATGAGGCACAATCCAATTGACATTTTGAATCATTTTTGGTACAGTCCAAAAAATCAATTTTCGGATGAAAAACGGTGACTCCGGACATGTCGAACGTTCCCAAAGTGGTCTATAATGATGGAATTTTAACATTTAATCTTTTGACTCTAAATGACTGATGGATGTGAGATATGACTTTTTCAACTAAAATAAGTGTGTTTAAAGTCATTTCTGTGACTGAAACGGGTCAAAATTGAAGCTTTTGAGTAAGCAAAACTCTGTAAAAATTGCCATTTTGGTCACTCTGAGGGTTTAAAAAGTGGTTATTCAACATGAGGCACGATCCAATTGACATTTTGAATCATTTTTGGTACAGTCCAAAAAATCCATTTTCGGATAAAAAACTATGACTCCGGACATGTCGAACGTTCCCAAAATGGTCTATAATGATGAAATTTTAACATTTAATCTTTTGACTCTAAATGACTGTTGGATGTGAATTATGACTTTTTCAACTAAAATAAGTGTGTTTAAAGTCATTTCTGTGCCTGAAACGGGTCAAAATTGAAGCTTTTGAGTAAGCAAAACTCTGTAAAAATGGCAATTTTGGTCACTGTGAGGGTTTAAAAAGTGGTTATTCAACATGAGGCACGATCCAATTGACATTTTGAATCATTTTTGGTACAGTCCAAAAAATCAATTTTCGGATGAAAAACGATGACTCCGGACCTGTCGAACGATTCCAAAATGGTCTATAATGATGAAATTTTAACATTTAATCTTTTGACTCTAAATGACTGTTGGATGTGAATTATGACTTTTTCAACTAAAATAAGTGGGTTTAAAGTCATTTCTGTGACTGAAACGGGTCAAAATTGAAGCCTTTGAGTAAGCAAAACTCTGTAAAAATTGCCATTTTGGTCACTCTGAGGGTTTAAAAAGTGGTTATTCAACATGAGGCACGATCCAATTGACATTTTGAATCATTTTTGGAACAGTCCAAAAAATCAATTTTCGGATGAAAAACGTTACTCCGGACATGTCGAACGTTCCCAAAATGGTCTATAATGATGACATTTTAACATTTAATCTTTTGACTCTAAATGACTGTTGGATGTGAATTATGACTTTTTCAACTAAAATAGGTGAGTTTAAAGTCATTTCTGTGACTGAAACTGGTCAAAATTGAAGCTTTTGAGTAAGCAAAACTCTGTAAAAATTGCCATTTTGGTCACTGTGAGGGTTTAAAAAGTGGTTATTCAACATGAGGCACGCTCCAATTGACATTTTGAATCATTTTTGGTACAGTCCAAAAAATCAGTTTTCGGATTCAAAAACGATGACTCCGGACATGTCGAACGTACCCAAAGTGGTCTATAATGATGGAATTTTAACATTTAATCTTTTGACTCTAAATGACTGTTGGATGTGAATTATGACTTTTTCAACTAAAATAAGTGGGTTTAAAGTCATTTCTGTGACTGAAACGGGTCAAAATTGAAGCCTTTGAGTAAGCAAAACTCTGTAAAAATTGCCATTTTGGTCACTGTGAGGGTTTAAAAAGTGGTTATTCAACATGAGGCACGATCCAATTGACATTTTGAATCATTTTTGGAACAGTCCAAAAAATCAATTTTCGGATGAAAAACGATGACTCCGGACCTGTCGAACGATTCCAAAATGGTCTATAATGATGAAATTTTAACATTTAATCTTTTGACTCTAAATGACTGTTGGATGTGAATTATGACTTTTTCAACTAAAATAAGTGGGTTTAAAGTCATTTCTGTGACTGAAACGGGTCAAAATTGAAGCCTTTGAGTAAGCAAAACTCTGTAAAAATTGCCATTTTGGTCACTCTGAGGGTTTAAAAAGTGGTTATTCAACATGAGGCACGATCCAATTGACATTTTGAATCATTTTTGGAACAGTCCAAAAAATCAATTTTCGGATGAAAAACGTTACTCCGGACATGTCGAACGTTCCCAAAATGGTCTATAATGATGAAATTTTAACATTTAATCTTTTGACTCTAAATGACTGTTGGATGTGAATTATGACTTTTTCAACTAAAATAGGTGAGTTTAAAGTCATTTCTGTGACTGAAACTGGTCAAAATTGAAGCTTTTGAGTAAGCAAAACTCTGTAAAAATTGCCATTTTGGTCACTGTGAGGGTTTAAAAAGTGGTTATTCAACATGAGGCACGCTCCAATTGACATTTTGAATCATTTTTGGTACAGTCCAAAAAAATCAGTTTTCGGATTCAAAAACGATGACTCCGGACATGTCGAACGTACCCAAAGTGGTCTATAATGATGGAATTTTAACATTTAATCTTTTGACTCTAAATGACTGTTGGATGTGAATTATGACTTTTTCAACTAAAATAAGTGGGTTTAAAGTCATTTCTGTGACTGAAACGGGTCAAAATTGAAGCCTTTGAGTAAGCAAAACTCTGTAAAAATTGCCATTTTGGTCACTCTGAGGGTTTAAAAAGTGGTTATTCAACATGAGGCACGATCCAATTGACATTTTGAATCATTTTTGGAACAGTCCAAAAAATCAATTTTCGGATGAAAAACGTTACTCCGGACATGTCGAACGTTCCCAAAATGGTCTATAATGATGAAATTTTAACATTTAATCTTTTGACTCTAAATGACTGTTGGATGTGAATTATGACTTTTTCAACTAAAATAGGTGAGTTTAAAGTCATTTCTGTGACTGAAACTGGTCAAAATTGAAGCTTTTGAGTAAGCAAAACTCTGTAAAAATTGCCATTTTGGTCACTGTGAGGGTTTAAAAAGTGGTTATTCAACATGAGGCACGCTCCAATTGACATTTTGAATCATTTTTGGTACAGTCCAAAAAATCAGTTTTCGGATTCAAAAACGATGACTCCGGACATGTCGAACGTACCCAAAGTGGTCTATAATGATGGAATTTTAACATTTAATCTTTTGACTCTAAATGACTGTTGGATGTGAATTATGACTTTTTCAACTAAAATAAGTGTGTTTAAAGTCATTTCTGTGACTGAAACGGGTCAAAATTGAAGCTTTTGAGTAAGCAAAACTCTGTGAAAATGGCAATTTTGGCCTCTGTGAGGGTTTAAAAAGTGGTTATTCAACATGAGGCACGATCCAATTGACATTTTGAATAATTTTTGGTACAGTCCAAAAAATCGATTTTCGGATGAAAAACGATGACTCCGGACATGTCGAACGTTCCCAAAATGGTCTATAATGATGAAATTTTAACATTTAATCTTTTGACTCTAAATGACTGTTGGATGTGAGTTATGACTTTTTCAACTAAAATAAGTCTGTTTAAAGTCATTTCTGTGACTGAAACAGGTCAAAATTGAAGCTTTTGAGTAAGCAAAACTCTGTAAAAATTGCCATTTTGGTCACTCTGAGGGTTTAAAAAGTGGTTATTCAACATGAGGCACAATCCAATTGACATTTTGTATCATTTTTGGTACAGTCCAAAAAATCAATTTTTGGATGAAAAACGATGACTCCGGACATGTCGAACGTTCCCAAAGTGGTCTATAATGATGGAATTTTAACATTTAATCTTTTGACTCTAAATGACTGTTGGATGTGAGTTATGACTTTTTCAACTAAAATAAGTGGGTTTAAAGTCATTTCTGTGACTGAAACGGGTCAAAATTGAAGCCTTTGAGTAAGCAAAACTCTGTAAAAATTGCCATTTTGGTCACTCTGAGGGTTTAAAAAGTGGTTATTCAACATGAGGCACGATCCAATTGACATTTTGAATCATTTTTGGTACAGTCCAAAAAATCGATTTTCGGATGAAAAACGATGACTCCGGACATGTCGAACGTTCCCAAAATGGTCTATAATGATGAAATTTTAACATTTAATCTTTTGACTCTAAATGACTGTTGGATGTGAGTTATGACTTTTTCAACTAAAATAAGTGTGTTTAAAGTCATTTCTGTGACTGAAACGGGTCAAAATTGAAGCTTTTGAGTAGCAAAACTCTGTAAAAATTGCCATTTTGGTCACTCTGAGGTTTTAAAAAGTGGTTATTCAACATGAGGCACGATCCAATTGACATTTTGAATCATTTTTGGTACAGTCCAAAAAATCCATTTTCGGATGAAAAACGATGACTCCGGACATGTCGAATGTTCCCAAAATGGTCTATAATGATGAAATTTTAACATTTAATCTTTTGACTCTAAATGACTGTTGGATGTGAATTATGACTTTTTCAACTAAAATAAGTGTGTTTAAAGTCATTTCTGTGACTGAAACGGGTCAAAATTGAAGCTTTTGAGTAAGCAAAACTCTGTAAAAATGGCCATTTTGGTCACTGTGAGGGTTTAAAAAGTGGTTATTCAACATGAGGCACGCTCCAATTGACATTTTGAATCATTTTTGGTACAGTCCAAAAAATCAGTTTTCGTATGAAAAACGATGACTCCGGACATGTCGAACGTTCCCAAAATGGTCTATAATGATGAAATTTTAACATTTAATCTTTTGACTCTAAATGACTTTTGGATGTGAATTATGACTTTTTCAACTGAAATAAGTGTGTTTAAAGTCATTTCTGTGCCTGAAACGGGTCAAAATTGAAGCTTTTGAGTAAGCAAAACTCTGTAAAAATGGCAATGTTGGCCTCTGTGAGGGTTTAAAAAGTGGTTATTCAACATGAGGCACGATCCAATTGACATTTTGAATCATTTTTGGTACAGTCTAAAAAATCAATTTTCGGATAAAAAACGATGACTCCGGACATGTCGAACGTTCCCAAAGTGGTCTATAATGATGGAATTTTAACATTTAATCTTTTGACTCTAAATGACTGTTGGATGTGAGATATGACTTTTTCAACTAAAATAAGTGTGTTTAAAGTCATTTCTGTGACTGAAACGGGTCAAAATTGAAGCTTTTGAGTAAGCAAAACTCTGTAAAATGGCCATTTTGGTCACTGTGAGGGTTTAAAAAGTGGTTATTCAACATGAGGCACAATCCAATTGACATTTTAAATCATTTTTGGTACAGTCCAAAAAATCAATTTTCGGATGAAAAACGATGACTCCGGACATGTCGAACGTTCCCAAAGTGGTCTATAATGATGGAATTTTAACATTTAATCTTTTGACTCTAAATGACTGTTGGATGTGAGTTATGACTTTTTCAACTAAAATAAGTGTGTTTAAAGTCATTTCTGTGACTGAAACGGGTCAAAATTGAAGCTTTTGAGTAAGCAAAACTCTGTAAAAATTGCCATTTTGGTCACTCTGAGGGTTTAAAAAGTGGTTATTCAACATGAGGCACGATCCAATTGACATTTGAATCATTTTTGGTACAGTCCAAAAAATCCATTTTCGGATGAAAAACGATGACTCCGGACATGTCGAACATTCCCAAAATGGTCTATAATGATGAAATTTTAACATTTAATCTTTTGACTCTAAATGACTGTTGGATGTGAGTTATGACTTTTTCAACTAAAATAAGTGTGTTTAAAGTCATTTCTGTGACTGAAACAGGTCAAAATTGAAGCTTTTGAGTAAGCAAAACTCTGTAAAAATTGCCATTTTGGTCACTCTGAGGGTTTAAAAAGTGGTTATTCAACATGAGGCACGATCCAATTGACATTTTGAATCATTTTTGGTACAGTCCAAAAAATCCATTTTCGGATAAAAAACTATGACTCCGGACATGTCGAACGTTCCCAAAATGGTCTATAATGATGAAATTTTAACATTTAATCTTTTGACTCTAAATGACTGTTGGATGTGAATTATGACTTTTTCAACTAAAATAAGTGTGTTTAAAGTCATTTCTGTGCCTGAAACGGGTCAAAATTGAAGCTTTTGAGTAAGCAAAACTCTGTAAAAATGGCAATTTTGGTCACTGTGAGGGTTTAAAAAGTGGTTATTCAACATGAGGCACGATCCAATTGACATTTTGAATCATTTTTGGTACAGTCCAAAAAATCAATTTTCGGATGAAAAACGATGACTCCGGACCTGTCGAACGATCCCAAAATGGTCTATAATGATGAAATTTTAACATTTAATCTTTTGACTCTAAATGACTGTTGGATGTGAATTATGACTTTTTCAACTAAAATAAGTGGGTTTAAAGTCATTTCTGTGACTGAAACGGGTCAAAATTGAAGCCTTTGAGTAAGCAAAACTCTGTAAAAATTGCCATTTTGGTCACTCTGAGGGTTTAAAAAGTGGTTATTCAACATGAGGCACGATCCAATTGACATTTTGAATCATTTTTGGAACAGTCCAAAAAATCAATTTTCGGATGAAAAACGTTACTCCGGACATGTCGAACGTTCCCAAAATGGTCTATAATGATGAAATTTTAACATTTAATCTTTTGACTCTAAATGACTGTTGGATGTGAATTATGACTTTTTCAACTAAAATAGGTGAGTTTAAAGTCATTTCTGTGACTGAAACTGGTCAAAATTGAAGCTTTTGAGTAAGCAAAACTCTGTAAAAATTGCCATTTTGGTCACTGTGAGGGTTTAAAAAGTGGTTATTCAACATGAGGCACGCTCCAATTGACATTTTGAATCATTTTTGGTACAGTCCAAAAAATCGATTTTCGGATGAAAAACGATGACTCCGGACATGTCGAACGTTCCCAAAATGGTCTATAATGATGAAATTTTAACATTTAATCTTTTGACTCTAAATGACTGTTGGATGTGAGTTATGACTTTTTCACCTAAATAAGTGTGTTTAAAGTCATTTCTGTGACTGAAACGGGTCAAAATTGAAGCTTTTGAGTAAGCAAAACTCTGTAAAAATTGCCATTTTGGTCACTCTGAGGGTTTAAAAAGTGGTTATTCAACATGAGGCACGATCCAATTGACATTTTGAATCATTTTTGGTACAGTCCAAAAAATCGATTTTCGGATGAAAAACGATGACTCCGGACATGTCGAACGTTCCCAAAGTGGTCTATAATGATGGAATTTTAACATTTAATCTTTTGACTCTAAATGACTGTTGGATGTGAGTTATGACTTTTTCAACTAAAATAAGTGGGTTTAAAGTCATTTCTGTGACTGAAACGGGTCAAAATTGAAGCCTTTGAGTAAGCAAAACTCTGTAAAAATTGCCATTTTGGTCACTCTGAGGGTTTAAAAAGTGGTTATTCAACATGAGGCACGATCCAATTGACATTTTGAATCATTTTTGGTACAGTCCAAAAAATCCATTTTCGGATGAAAAACGATGACTCCGGACATGTCGAACGTTCCCAAAATGGCCTATAATGATGAAATTTTAACATTTAATCTTTTGACTCTAAATGACTGTTGGATGTGCATTATGACTTTTTCAACTAAAATAAGTGTGTTTAAAGTCATTTCTGTGCCTGAAACGGTTCAAAATTGAACCGTTTCAGGAAGTAAAACTCTGTGAAAATGGCAATTTTGGCCTCTGTGAGGGTTTAAAAAGTGGTTATTCAACATGAGGCACGATCCAATTGACATTTTGAATAATTTTTGGTACAGTCCAAAAAATCGATTTTCGGATGCAAAACGATGACTCCGGACATGTCGAACGTTCCCAAAATGGTCTATAATGATGAAATTTTAACATTTAATCTTTTGACTCTAAATGACTGTTGGATGTGAGTTATGACTTTTTCAACTAAAATAAGTGTGTTTAAAGTCATTTCTGTGACTGAAACGGGTCAAAATTGAAGCTTTTGAGTAGCAAAACTCTGTAAAAATTGCCATTTTGGTCACTCTGAGGTTTTAAAAAGTGGTTATTCAACATGAGGCACGATCCAATTGACATTTTGAATCATTTTTGGTACAGTCCAAAAAATCCATTTTCGGATGAAAAACGATGACTCCGGACATGTCGAATGTTCCCAAAATGGTCTATAATGATGAAATTTTAACATTTAATCTTTTGACTCTAAATGACTGTTGGATGTGAATTATGACTTTTTCAACTAAAATAAGTGTGTTTAAAGTCATTTCTGTGACTGAAACGGGTCAAAATTGAAGCTTTTGAGTAAGCAAAACTCTGTAAAAATGGCCATTTTGGTCATTGTGAGGGTTTAAAAAGTGGTTATTCAACATGAGGCACGCTCCAATTGACATTTTGAATCATTTTTGGTACAGTCCAAAAAATCAGTTTTCGTATGAAAAACGATGACTCCGGACATGTCGAACGTTCCCAAAATGGTCTATAATGATGAAATTTTAACATTTAATCTTTTGAATCTAAATGACTTTTGGATGTGAATTATGACTTTTTCAACTGAAATAAGTGTGTTTAAAGTCATTTCTGTGCCTGAAACGGGTCAAAATTGAAGCTTTTGAGTAAGCAAAACTCTGTAAAACTGGCAATGTTGGCCTCTGTGAGGGTTTAAAAAGTAGTTATTCAACATGAGGCACGATCCAATTGACATTTTGAATCATTTTTGGTACAGTCCAAAAAAATCGATTTTCGGATGAAAAACGATGACTCCGGACATGTCGAACGTTCCCAAAATGGTCTATAATGATGAAATTTTAACATTTAATCTTTTGACTCTAAATGACTGTTGGATGTGCATTATGACTTTTTCAACTAAAATAAGTGTGTTTAAAGTCATTTCTGTGACTGAAACGGGTCAAAATTGAAGGTTTTGAGTAAGCAAAACTCTGTAAAAATGGCAGTTTTGGTGACTGTGAGGGTTTAAAAAGTGGTTATTCAACATGAGGCACAATCCAATTGACATTTTGAATCATTTTTGGTACAGTCCAAAAAATCAATTTTCGGATGAAAAACGGTGACTCCGGACATGTCGAACGTTCCCAAAGTGGTCTATAATGATGGAATTTTAACATTTAATCTTTTGACTCTAAATGACTGTTGGATGTGAGATATGACTTTTTCAACTAAAATAAGTGTGTTTAAAGTCATTTCTGTGACTGAAACGGGTCAAAATTGAAGCTTTTGAGTAAGC
>NW_028242990.1:0-51344 GCF_964263255.1 Lissotriton vulgaris
TGGGCCGCAAACTGGTAGCGAAACGGGAATTCGCCATTTTGTGTTTCGTTTTAATTAAATTACTAGGTATAAGGGGGTGCGGGAGATGTATCCTGATCCCTTATGTTTTCTGAGGGTGGCTGAGGAGGCTCATATATGTTGATACATGTCTTCCAGCGGCTGTGCGTGAGCGTTTTTTTTTTTTTGCTGCGTGACGTCTGTTAACGTTCGATTCGATGGAAATCAGGAAGTGTTGACCGCCAATTTGTCACTGCGATAAAATATTTTGTTATAAATGAATCCTTATTGATAAACATTGTCTGCGCCATCTTGCCTTTTTTCCAATGCCACAATTTTGTCGTGCACGGCAGCCATTTTAGATGCCTTGACCAGACCCACTCTCTGCACGCCGCCGATCCTCAGCACGGCTCCCCACCCTCGCAAGCATCTCCCCCACGCACTGGTCACCCCCGCTCTCTCTCTCATGCATGGGCCATAAACTTCCCCCCATCTGCACTGCTCTTCCCTGAGAATCACACCCTGTGCCCGCCCGACACCTCCCTTTCACCCTATTCACTACCCCATACATGACAATAACCCGATTCAAGGACCCATTCACCCGATTTTTTAAAAAAATATAGTACTCCAACAAAGTAGGATTATAAAACTTTATTAACTTTATAAATATATTGAACGCAACAAAAACTGTAAATACATTTAAACATTTTTGGGCAAAAAGAAGCAACAATGGTCAGTAGCTGTCTTTTGTGCGAATAGTCCCAAGGCAGCACAACGTGCTGAGTTCTGGACGGCACCCAGGTGATGTTACCTGGGTGCCGCACTGGGTTTTGGTTTCCTACAATGCAGCTCAGAAAAACAGCGTGGGGCGTCCCGGGTGGTGCGCGGGGAGGCCTCGTCAGTAGCGGTCTGTTGTGCGAATAGTCCCAAGGCAGCAGAACGCGCTGAGATGTGGATGGCACCCAGGTGATGTCCAGTAACTTGCCGCACTGGTTTTGGTATCCTACAATGCTGCTCTGAAAAACGGCGTGGGGCGCCCCGGGGGGGGGGGCGTGGGGGAGGCGGCGTGAACGGGCGTCCTCAGGTGGAGGCTCGTCTGCTGTACTGGGGCGCCCCTTTACCGTTTCAGTTGCCATTCCGCCCGCTTTTGCTACACTGTGCCTCGTCCTCCATTCAGCTGTTTATCGCCCGCTCTTGCGGCTACAGCGTCTCGCTCACCATGTAGTTGAGTTGCGCCCACTCTTGCGGTGCAGCGATAGGCGGCTGCCATTGGATTCTTAAAATGGCGGACGGCTCTTCGGATTTGGGCCTGGTCCACTAAAATGGCCCTGTGGACACCTTGGAACTCGGACGGTTGCCTGCTAGGGCTTGGGCTCCATCCTCGAAAGCGTCCCCTCAGCCGTGAAGATTCTACAAAAGTCTTGGGGGCCCTCGACTCCTGCAGGCTTCCGGTTGGGAGCGGCTGCCATGATTGCTCGCGGAATGACCACGACGGAGCCACGAGATGGTGGTGCTCTCATGCTGACGCCAGCTTCAGTCTGAAACATCCAGAAACAAGGTGGGGCTTTCATCGTTTGGGAAAAAAAAATGTTCTAAACCAATGAAAAGTGTTATTTTTAGGTCATATGACCAAGCCTTCCATCTTTAGGAAACCAAAAGTAAAATGAACCAATGAAAAGTTTTATAAACAAGTCCCATGACCTGTTATGTGGCATAGGGCTACAAAAAGCATAGAAAATCCGTTGGCACGTGAGGCGGCGTCAGTAGCGGACCGATGTGCGAATAGGCCGAAGGCAGCACAACGCGCCGAGATCCGGATGGCACCGTGTTGGTGTCCAGCAAGTTGCTGCACTGGTGTGGCTATCCTACAATGCTGCGCCGAAAGTCGGCGTGGGGCGGCCCGTTGGCCTGTGAGGTCGCGTCAGTCAGTGGGGGCTGTGCGTCTCCCCTAAGATGGAGGCTCCTCGGCTGCAGTGCGGCGCCCCTTATCTTTTCACTCGCCGTCCAACTGAGTTGCGTCCGCACTTGCGGCTACAGTAGGCCGAAGGCATCACAGCGCGCCGAGATCTGGATGGCACCGAGGTGGTGTCCAGCAAGTTACCGCACTGGTGTGGCCATCCTACAATGCTGCGCCGAAAGACGGCGTGTCCAGCTGAGTTCCGGTCACTCTTGCGGTACAGTGACTCGAACGCGCCGAGATCCGGATGGCACCGAGGTGGTGTCCAGCAAGTTGCTGCACTGGTGTGGCCATCCTACAATGCTGCGCCGAAAGTCGGCGTGGGGTGCCCCGTTGGCTTATGAGGTGATGTCAGTAGTGGACCGATGTGTGAATAGGTCGGAACCAGCACAAGGCGCCAAGATCCGGATGGCAAGTCCTGGATGTTGAGTGCCATAGTTGAGAGTTCTGAGCAGTGCTTGTAAGACTATCTGAAGCTTATTTGCACCTGCTGCAGCTTCACTATTGCCCGAGGTGGTGTCCAGCAAATTGCCGCACTGGTGTGGCCATCCTAAAATGCTGCGCCGAAAGACGGCGTGTCCAGCTGAGTTCCGGTCACTCTTGCGGTACAGTGACTCGAACGCGCCGAGATTCGGATGGCACCGAGGTTGTGTCCAGCAAGTTGCCGCACTGGTGTGGCCATCCTACAATGCTGCGCCGAAAGTCGGTGTGGGGTGCCCCGTTGGCTTATGAGGTGATGTCAGTAGTGGACCGATGTGTGAATAGGTCGGAACCAGCACAAGGCTCCAAGATCCGGATGGCAAGTCCTGGATGTTGAGTGCCATCGTTGAGAGTTCTGAGCAGTGTTTGTAACACTGTCTGAAGCTTATTTGCACCTGCTGCAGCTTCACTATTGTCCTGGTGTGGCCAAAGATCGCCCATGCCATAGGCGGCCGGCTCCCGGGGTCCGGCGGAACTTTTTCCCTTTTCCATTCTGCATCTTGTCCCACAATCCGTTTGACCTGAAGACACGACCAGGTCCCTGAATGTGTGCAGGGGGACGCTATTGATTGAATCAAAATGGCGGCTTCACACAAAGCTGACTCAAGCGTTGCTGTTGATGCTATACAGACAAAATTGGTTTTCAGTTTGTACATTCTTCAGGATTTTTTTTTCCATCCAAGGCTGGTTGAGAGTTTGTTGAACAATGGCTTCAGATTTTCAACATACTACTCTTCAACATTCTTCCTAAATGTAACAATGTGAGACTCACTAGGAGAACGGCTGTTTATCTTTCCTTTCAAAATGCTGCCAACAATATTTTCTAAATGGAAGACACCATCTTGTAGCATAAAGGGCCGAAAAGGGTTCTGGTCTGGCCGATGGTTGGTGGAGACATTTTGACTATATCTTGGACCTGCCAGGCCTCGCCCAAAATGGCGCCGGTATAAATGGGACTCGTAACTCCTTGTTGTGCACTGGTTGAACAACCTTGATATCACGAGATATGAATGTAGTGTTGATGCTCATGGCGGGCGGGGACGAGAATTGATTGAATATTTCGACATCCCTATTGATATTAAGTTCTGATGTGTTATTGATTACTGTACTATTGAAAGTTCGAATTAACGTCACCCATGGTACTTGCCCGCAAATGTATATCTAGATGATTTTTTTGTAAGTGGCTTTGTCGTATTTTAATTACAAAATGTACGTCCACCGATTCCGCAACTGTTAGACACCTTAGTTCTTGCAACCTAATGGCCCGCTCGTTACGTTCCTCTACAGTGTAAATGTCTCCTCATCATATACGTTTCCAGTTTGCTCCGTGGCCGGCCCACGTGGTTATAGGCCCGTATTTGTATACTGACATTTTCACAATAAAGGTTTTTAAAACAAAACATGGTAGTAGTATTTACATTGGTAAAGTTTTTACTTTTAGTCACTGTTTTCGAATCAGTAAAAGGCAAGTGAAATAAAGCAGTCCAATTACATGACGGATAAAAGGTATAATACGTAGGAACGCAGTAAAGATAAATGGTCAAGGGCAGTTGTGTTTTCCACTCCTGCAACATAAAGTGATCGATAAGAATCTGATAATCAGGCGTATCGGCGAGTAAGACAGCAGGCCGAGCCTCTTTTACTCAACGGCCCCGTCATGGGACGAAGAAACGCCCTTTTTCTCGAAAAAGGAATATATTTTACTTGCAGGACAGTTGTAAATTTTCCGGGAAAGTACATTAGCCTGGAACATTACAACATATACGTTTAAAAAAAAATAATGTTCGAAACCAATAAAAAGCGTAATTTTTAGGTCATATGACCAAGCTTTTCATCATTAAAATAACAAAAGTAAAATGAACCAATGAAAAGTTTTATTAACAAGTCACATGACCTGTTATGCTTACGTTACGCGCTGCGCGCCTCGCCCCGGATCACTTCCGGGTGCGCTAACGCGGCGTGTCATATAACGCATTACGCGACAACGTAGGTCAAGAATATAGTCAAAATGTCTCCACCAACCAGCGTTCGGAACACAACCCCTTTCAGCAGTCCAAAAAGTTCTGTTAAATGACAACAGAGGGGACAGGCAACAAGAACCATCAGTCAAAGAGGGGAGGGAAAGTTCTTTTCTACAGGGTCATGTTGGGACGCTACGGGAACTGATCGAATTGGTAGTCTACAGTGTTTCTGGATGTTTCAGACTAAAGCTGGCGTCAGCATGTGAGCACCACCATCTCGTAGCTCCGTCGTGGCCATTCCACGAGCAAACATGGCAGCCGCTCCCCACCAGAAGCCTGCGGGAGTCGGGGGCCCCCAAGACTTTTGTAGAATCTTCACGGCTGAGGGGACGCTTTCGAGAATGGGACCCAAGCCCTATCAGGGAAGCGTCCGATTTCCAAGGTGTCCCAGGGCCATTTTAGTGGACCACGCCCAAATCTGAAGAGCCGGCCGCCATTTTGAGAGTCCTGTGGCAGCCGCTTATCGTTGCATCGCAAGAGCGGGAGCAACTCAACTACATGGTGAGCGAGACGCTGTAGTCGCAAGAGCGGGCGGTAAACAGCTGAATGGCGGAAGAGGCACAGTGTAGCAAAAGCGGGCGGAATGGCAACTAAAACGGTAAAGGGGCGCCCCACTACAGCGTGTCTTCAGGTCAAACGGATTGTGGGACAAGGTCCAGAATAGAAGAGTCATCAAAAGGCAAAAAGTTCCGCCGGACCCCGGGAGCCGGCCGCCTATGTCGGGGGCGATCTCAGGCTACACCAGTGCTATAAGACTTGGGGAGGGGGTCGGAGCCAAGCGTCTTCTCCGAGTCCGTGCCATCACACCGCCCCTCGGGGGCCTCCGTCAAGCGGTTTAGGGAGGTACTATATCACATTGTTTTCAAATGCAGTCAGGTCCACAAACGACCCTCACTGACTTTGAGAATAGTGAAGCTGCAGTAGGTGGAAATCAGCTTCAGACAGTGTTACAAGCGCTGCTCAGAACTCTGAACTATGGCACCCAACATCCAGAACTTATGCCATTTGAGAATGGCAGTGACATCAAAGCAACTCAGGGACCAAAACCATTAACGTACTTTCACGTATGAAAATCTTACTTGGGGAGGGGGCAGGAGCGAAGCGCCCCCTCCCAGTCCGCGTCACCACACCGTATGTGGAAAATCTGAAGCCATCGTTCTACAAACTCAACCAACCTCGGATGGAAAAATCTAGAAAAATGTACAAACTGAAAACCAGTTTTGGTCTGCATAGCATCAGCAGCAACGCTTGCTATCAGAATGCATGAGTTTCATGCTCGATCGATTGAGCTAGCCGGATCGGGCAACAAAAAGTATAAAATAGTTATGTAAATAGTTATTTATTAAAATGTTTTTCCCTGTTACTTTGCTGGTGTGTTGTAGATATTTTTAATATTTGCATAGGGTTTGTCGTTATTTTGGGCGGGGTGGGTGACGGAGCCGAGCTGTCTTGTAGCCCTCATGGTGTGGAGCTCAATTCATCTCACTATTTTCGTATTTCTCATGAAGGGTTGTTCCTAATGTTTCTATTTTAGCGACGTCAAAAAGAGATCCAATTAGTGGCCTACTGATTTTGCTCGATTACTTTTATTTTTTTACACGATTTTTCAGTATCTGCAAAGACTAAACAGAGTATTACGACTTTGTGCTTGTTTGTAAATAGAGAATGAACCAAAGAGAACCAATTCTAAAACAGTAAATGCTTGGATAATAATCAATCAAATGGAGAGGGAAGCAGGCACGACGGATTACAACGGGGGCAAAGGCCTGCGTTACCTACCCTTCACTATCTGCAAAGAGAGAATACTCCTAAAAGAAAAGAGGGGGGGAGGGGGCAGCGTTCAAAGCACATCAGCGTGCATAAACACGAAAACTTTTTTACCTATCACGTACTTGACATTTGACAGCTTTTGATATTTGCTATTAAAAAACCATTGAAATTCACAGAAAAACCATAGGTTATAGTCCATATATAGTTAGGAATTTGCATTTACAAAACCTTGAAAATTCACTGAAAAAACCATTGGTTATAGACCATATATAGTTAGGGATTAGCCTTTTCAAAACCTTATTTTACTCGCATAAAACCATTGAAATTCCATATATAGTTAGTTGCACTAACTATATATCGCGGACCCGCAATCCACTGCTAATGATGTCACATATTACATCATTCATGACATGGTCAGTGACATCACTGATGACATCACTGATGACATCACTGATGACATCACTGATGACATCTCAAATGACATCACTGATGACATCACTGACATCTCATTTGACATTATTGATCACATCACTGATGATATCATTTATGTGATAATACAATGAACATCTTCAGACTGTAATATAACCTTAGATACACTCAGTGTAAACAGACACTCACAGACTGTCACACATCCATGGAGTTACTCACACACCTAGTCAGTCATGCAAAGGATCAATCACACCTCCATTTCCTCAACTATACAGTTATACACACCTTACTTATTCAAACATATACTAACACATATTTACTCTCTTATACAATCCCGGATACAAGATCACAATGATCCATACAGTCACTCTGACATTAAGTGGCTCTTATGTTCAGTTATTTATATATGTCAATTCTCACAAGGACTGTGTTTTACATATGTACTTACTTTGACATGTAGCACTGAGATATCCATTCACTGACCAATACACTCATGCACACAGTCAACTGTCCATACAGTTGTTTCTACATGCACTTTTGAACCCATACACCTAGGGAATTAACTGTTCACACATCTATGCACAGAGGCATACACCTCCCAGCCACCCACACACATACTCAGTCTCCCATACAAATACTTGGGCAACCAATCAATAACCCATATAGTTACTCATATAGCTACTTATCAACACATGCAACAGTTTACAGAACAACATATATAATGATTGCCAAATTAAGACAGTTTATCACTAACCCATGCACTCAGTGAGACACATTTAATCACTCACTCATACAGTCAGTCATGCACCTACTAAATCCTTCATCCAGACACTTATACATCCACTTATTCTTCAATATGTAAGACATATTTTAACTTTACAGAAACATACAGTCACTGGGTGTTGTCATCAGTGATGTCATCAGTGATGTCATTTGAGATGTCATCAGTGATGTCATCAGTGATGTCACTGACCATGTCATGAATGATGTAATATGTGACATCATTAGCAGTGGATTGCGGGTCCGCGATATATAGTTAGTGCAACTAACTATATATGGAATTTCAATGGTTTTATGCGAGTAAAATAAGGTTTTGAAAAGGCTAATCCCTAACTATATATGGTCTATAACCAATGGTTTTTTCAGTGAATATATATATATATATATATATATATATAAAAATAAAACAGTAATGCGCTCATGCGCTTTTAGAAGGGCTCACCATGGCATTCAAACCATTCGGCTATTAATAGCTCCCGAGCAATTTTGCAGCCTCCCTCCAATACTTGCAAAGAGTCCGACGGGTTTCGGGGCCAGAACACCCCTTGCTCGGGAGCTATTAATAGCCGGATGGTTTGAATGCCGTGGTGAGCCCTTCAAAAAGCGCAGGAGTGCATTGTTGTCACACTCCATGCCTCCAGTGCCCATCCTAGGCATCTGATTGCGAGCATCCCCTATGGGGAATTGCTACGCCTAAAAAGGATATGCAGCACGGATGCCGAATTTAACATTTGTGCGGCAGAATCCATGCGTCGCATGAAAGCTAGAGGCTATTCAGATAAGATCTTGACATCAGCTTTAACTAAAACATCGTCCAGACCTAGAGCCAGTTTACTTCCAGCTCCCATAGCGGAAGAGTCTGTCCCGGAGGTTCTATCTGATTCACCAGCTACTCCTGAGACAACTGATAAGGCCCAATGTCCTAGACTAATCACAGCATACAGTGAGAACGAACGCAAAATTAGATCCATCATCAATAAAAACTGGGGAATAGTGCTCACTGACCCCGTTCTGAGGATGAGTCTGCCATCTAGCCCCACTATAACATTCAGCAGAGCCAGATGTCATCAGTGATGTTACTGACCTTGTCATGAATGATGTAATATGTGACATCATCAGCAGTAGATTGGGGGTGTGCGAAATATAGTTAGTACAACTAACTATATAGGAGCAATGTCAATGGTTTTGTATGAGTGAAATGTCCAGCTAACTATAACACTCCTAAAACGTATAGTTTTTTGAGTGGATTTTAAAGGTTTTTTTAACTGCTAATTCCTAACTATATAAGGCCTGAAACCTATTGTTTTTTCAGTGAATTTCAAAGGTTTTTTAAATGCTAATTCCTAACTATATAAATATAAGGCCTGAAACCTATGTTTTTTCCAGTGAATTTGCAAGGTTTTTTAAATGCTAATTCCTAACTATATAAGGCCTGAAATCTATGTTTTTTTCAGAGAATTTTAAAGGTTTTTTTATGCTAATTCCTAACTATATAAGACGTGAAAGCCCACCAGGAATCTCCAGTATGCGCCGGGGACTGCATTGCAGAGAGGTGTAATGAAGCCATGCCCCTTTTTCCACCGCTCTGCAACGCAGCCCCCGTGCATGTTTGAGGAGGCGGAACTAATTCCTCTTGCATACTGGGGGCCCCTCGTGGCCAACTAGCCCACCTGGAACCTCCAGTAGGCGCCAGGGGGCTGCATTGCAGAGGTGTAATGAGGCTATGCCCCTTGTTACACCTCTCAGCAACGCAGCCCCCTGCCGCGTTTTGTGAGGGGGAACTAATTCCCCTTGCATACTGGGGGTCCCTGAGGGCCAACTAGCCCACCAGGAGCCTCCAGTATGCGCCAAGTGGCTGCAGTACCGAGAGGTGTAAAGAAGGCACACCCTTTTTTACACCTCTCTGCAACGCAGCCCCCGTGCATGTTTGAAGAGGGGGAACTAATTCCCCTTGCATACTAGGGGTCACTGGGGGCCAACTAGCCCACCTGGAACCTCCAGTATGCGCCAGGGGGCTGCATTGCACAGAGGTGTAATGAGGCTATGCCCCTTTTTACACCTCTCTGCAATGCAGGCCACTGGCGCGTTTGCAGAGGGGGGACTAATTCCCCTTGCATACTGGGGGCCCCTGGTTCATATCTGCCCAAACACCGATATTCCGAATAATTGAAAATGACTTTTCTTGAGAAACATTTGGAATTTTTGAAAGACTGACTTTGAGGATGCTATAAATTACTCTAGTCTGCCCGAATTGTGTGGGTAAAATTGATGCCTAGTCACTTTGAATAAGAATGTACTTATGTCTCGTCTAACATTTGGAAGAAATATCTAGTTATATGACAACAGGATACCGACATAACTTGAAGGAAATAAGAATCCTCGAAAGAAGTTCTGTTGTACAGAACGAAACGTTTCGGCTGGCTGTGGTACATAAACTTAAGGAAAATAAAAGCATTTGAATATACACCAAAATTCAGCGCTTCAATAAGGACTCTAAGTGATATGATTTGATTGGACATATTGTGCAAGTGGTGCTGTGCCAAACTTTGGAATATTCTCCACTACTCTCTACTACTTACTCTCTCCTACTCCACTACTCTCTAATACTCACTCTCTACTACTCTACTACTCTCTACTACTCTCTCTCTACTACTCACTCCCTACTACTCTCTACTACTCACTCTCTACTACTCACTCTCTACTACTCACTCTCTTCTACTCTCTACTACTCACTCTCTACTTCACACTCTCTACTACTCTCTACTACTCACTCTCTACTACTCTCTCTCTACTACTCTCTACTACTCACTCTCTACTACTCACTCTCTACTACTCACTCTCTACTACTCTCTACTAACTCTCTGCTACTCTCTCTACTACTCTCTGCTACTCACTCTCTACTACTCATTCTCTACTACTCATTCTCTACTACTCTCTACTACTCACTCTTTACTACTCTCTACTACTTACTCTCTACTGCTCTCTACTACTCACTCTCTACTTCACACTCTCTACTACTCTCTACTACTCACTCTCTACTACTCTCTCTCTACTACTCTCTACTACTCACTCTCTACTACTCACTCTCTACTACTCTCTACTAACTCTCTACTACTCTCTCTCTACTAGTCTCTACTACTCACTCTACTACTCACTCTCTACTACTCTCTACTATTCTCTCTCTCTGCTACTCACTCTCTACTACTCATTCTCTACTACTTACTCTCTACTACTCCCTACTACTCACTCTCTACTACTCTCTACTACTCACTCTACTATTCACTCTACTACTCACTCTCTGCTACTCTCTTTACTGCTCTCTACTACTCACTCTCTACTCTCTATTACTCACTTTCTACTCTCTACCTCTCTACCTCTCTCTACTTCTCTCTCTACTAGTCTCTACCTCTCTACCGCTACCTCTCTACCTCTACACCTCTACCTCTCTACCTCTCTCTCCACGCACACATATGCACATATATATATGCATATATATGCATATGCATTTATATATATGTATGTGTGCATATATATATATATATATATATATATATATATATATATATATACATATATAAACATATATAATCTGTATCTCTATATAAATACAAATATAAATGCATGCATACATATACATATATGCATACATATGCATGTTATTTACATGAAAGTTTAAAAAACACTAATAAAAGCAAAGCTAAAAAACCACCTCATTACAAACAGAATGGCTTTAACTTAAACGAAGGCGAGATCTATTGCATTTTCAATGCTTGCTTACTTTGGTTCCATCAAGAAGGCATTCAGATGTGTCACACGTTTGCCATAAATTCTGAATGTTAGCACTCTAGTTGCTCATTAAATCACTGTAGTAAAGCTACTGCTCACCAGGGAAGTCTGCTGCTGGTATTCAAAGTGCATGTTTCAGTCTGCATGTCAGAATTTTTTTAATGAAATAGAAGAGGATTTGAGAAGTCACTCAAAATGTGCCCTCATTTTTCTTTCTGAAGCACTAATCATACTTTCTATGGCAAAATGAACCCCCTCATTTTGTTCCTTTTTAAATTAAATATTTTAAGAGTTACCACTTTATTCCAATCAAGATGGCTTCAGGTGTGCCATACCTTTGTAATAAGTAGGACTGCTAGCGCTCTAGTTGTTCTTTAGAACACTCTGGGACATTCTGTCATTGGGCTATACTTGGGCTACATCTGGGTGCTATTTGGGCTACATTTGGGCTCTTTTGTCTCTGGTGGCCATCTTGGGAGACTGCATGTCAGAATTTTTTAATGAAATAGAAGAGGATTTGAGAAGTCACTCAAAATGTGCCCTAATTTTTCTTTCTGCAACACTAATAATACTTTCTATGGCAAAATATACCCCCTCATTTTGATTCTTTTTAAATTAAATGTTTTAAGAGTTACCACTTTATTCCAATCAAGATGGCTTCAGGTGTGCTATACCTTTGTAATAAGTAGGACTGTTAGCGCTCTAGTTGTTCTTTAGAACACTCTAGGAGGCTGCAGTAGAACACAAAGGAATCAACTGACAGTCTCTGTCCTTGTTGGATGTACATGTTTTACTGAGAATGTCCGACTTCATTTTCACATGACTGAGAAAGATAATGTGAATTTACAGAAAATATGCTTTCAGTTTAGCTTATAGATCCCCTTCCAAACCACTGTGGGAAAAGCATGAGATAATAGTTTTCTTTCAAACATGATTCATGATATCGCAGCAGAAGGCTTTTTCACATGGTAAAATCACCTTAGAACACACCACAATTCCTAAAATGAGTATGGTACCATCAAAAAATGATTTATAATGTAACTAAAGTCCGAAAACCCTCTATTAACTACAATGCTTTTTAATGAGGTGCTATCATGTATATTGGTCCCAGGATGGCTGCCAACACTTCTTGGATGAAGTGCTGACAGACAATCAGATCAGATGTGAGGTTAGGCTCCGCCCAGATATATATGTGTTTTTGAAGTTAATTTTCATAAAAATCACTGGAGCAATTTTCACCAAACATAGCAAAGGCACATCTGCGTACCAGTCCCTACAATTTTGCAAAGTTTGGCGTTACTCCATTCAGCGGTTCGGGCTGTAGGCTTGTCAGACCGTCCCATGGAAATTAACATGGGGAAAACACATTTTGGGAATCCCCTTTTTTCTCGGCCCCCACTTCACGAATCCCCCCCCCCCGAAACTTTCAGGAAAATTACACGCAAATTCCTCAACCGGCACCAAAGTTATTCCCAATAGAATGTTGCGGATTTCCTATGGTAGCTAATCCTAACTATATATAGCTACTGGCTATCGCCAGTAGGTAATATATATATATATATATATTCCCAACACACTTGATCGCTGCAGCTCCAGCTACTTCCGTGACGGCGCGCCGTGGCGGGTTAGCAAAGACCCGTATATATCCCACAACACTCTGTTATTTCTGGTGATGAAACAGAGCCACAGCACCAAACTGTTGGAAAGGTAATTCTATAATGGCAGCACGCTACGTGTTTCGGAAAGCGAACTTTCCTTGGTCATGAGTAACGAGGAGGTCACCATTACACATTAAATACACATCACATGATTTGTGAAAACAATAGTGAGTGAAAACAGACTTCCCGTTTTAAAACGATAAAAAGCATATTTTTCTTACTAGTTCTGATACAATTGTGGTGTTACATAATTTAATATTTCTAATTAATCTCAGTATTTCTCACAGTGCAATTTAAATTAATTGCTATCGCTGGAAATTTCAATTCAGTTTTTACTTTGTATTGCAGTTACATATCATATGCCCACTTGGGGAGAATTGTTATTTATTACTGCACTACAGTATCGCCAAGCAAACAAGACATATTCATGCTATGGTCGTTATTATATACTTCTGTTAAATTATGAGGTGATAAGCTTATCAGTTATATAAACTTCCTTTGTTGCAAAGTGAAATACAATGGCAGGTATGACTAATAAAGTTATATACATTTTTAAATTGAAATTTCCAGCGAAAGCAATGAATTTAAATTGCACTGTGAGAAAGACTGAGATTAATTAGAAATATTAAATTATGTTACACCACAATTGTATCAGAACTAGTAGGAAAAATATGCTTTTTATCGTTTAAAACGGGAAGTCTGTTTTCACTCACTACTGTTTTCACAAATCACGTGATGTTTATTTAATGTGTAATGGTGACCTTTTTGTTACTCGTGACTAAGGAAACTTTGCTTTCCGAAACGCGTAGAGTGCAGCCATTAAAGAATTACCTTTCCAGCAGTTTGGTGCCGTGGCTCTGTTTTCATCACCAGAAATAACGGAGTGTTGTGGGATATATATATATATATATATATATATATGAATGCAAGTGTGGCCCTCCTTAGGGCTCCCGGGCGCTCTCAGGCGGAGAGTTCAGAGTGCGGCAGAGCCTCGTCGTAATTGATAAGTTTCATTTTGCTGAAGGCATTTCTCGCGCACTCCCGGCTCCTTAGCAAATAACGACCAACAGTTTCATGCAGTGCAAGTTATTTTAATTTCATCGCAGCTCAGCCAGCAACCCATGGGAAGGAGGAATGACGTGAAGGTATCAACATCACCCACTAGAGGGTGAAGGTGGGATTATAAATATGGAGTGTTAAATTAAATGTACAGTTAGCGATCTGGGAGAAGCCTTGGGCTCTAATAATATTTCAGCCTGAATACATATGTGTTAGTAATGGATTCGGATAAATGATTTGGTGTTTACATGAAATGAAATATGTATTACATGTACCACAATCCCTAGCTGCTGCCAACAAGGAAATGATGTCACTTTTCATTTTTTGTTCCCTTTATTTAAATCACACAGGCAAAAAATGCAGTTGATAGTAGTCTCGTGATCAAGGTCTCTGCAAGACCGAAACGCGTCGAGTAGTGTTGATGGCTGAGCTGCTATGAAATTAAAATAACTTGCACTGCATGAAACTGTTGGTCGTCATTTACTAAGGAACCGGGAGTGTGCGTGAAATACCTTCTGCAAAATGAAATATATATCTATATACAGAGAGAGAGAGAGAGAGGTCACTTTATTCTAGGTGACAGTAAAGGGTGAAATAGATTTTTCATTAACTGCCTGAAATATAGTACTTTGGTTTCCATTCATAGCTCAGAAGGTAGAGAATTTCATAGGTTGGGTGCAAAACCAGAAAAATATTGAGCTTGGAAGGTTTGAATTATGGTGTTTTCTCTTATGTTTTGCCCCCCATAGACCTATTCATCCATGATGACGATGGGATGGTTGGTCAGCTAAGGTGGTTTCTTTAGATGAATAGCTTGTGCTTGAGAAAACACACCTTAAATGTGTTGTATGATTAGTAAATGTACATATCCCATGACCTATTGAAAAATCGAATAACTAGTACACAAAAGGTTTCATAATAATACTATTTAGTTAGTGGGACCTTTGTAGAAGCTTAGATGTCCAGCTCAGGGATTAGGTACCATGTTACAGAAGAAGCAACTTTTACCAATCACTCCTGAATAGATTTACCTTGATGGTTAGTCAAGCACTGCTATGTACCAATTTACCAGTTTGAGAGGGGATGCTAGACAAGTAATTTCCCACACAACTCTTAACGTACATGGAGAGAAAGCATTTTAGGCACATAACAAAACCTGGCAGAGACCATCAGACATTCTTTGTGAGCTATTGACACCCTTTCACCTCTGGTATACACACACAAGAAACCCACAGTTATTTACAGTTTTATTTAAAGTCGATGTTAGTGTAGAACACATGTAACAATATTATCATATGCATCAAAGAAATGTTGCTAACATAAATGCACAGAAATGACAATTATAAAAGTAGGCAACATTATTATGTCCATTATGAGACTCCCTGCATCATAAATCTGCTGTGCTCAGAGGGCTATGAATGGCTATTTTATATCGTTCATAATCTTTCTTTGAGGAAAAATCAGCCTTGTGATTCATGACATAAGGTGGGAAAAAAAGTGTGGCAATTCACCTGTACATCTACGTTAAAGCTCTTACGCCTCTCTCTAGGCATTACACTTTCAAATATATATGTGAAGTACGCATCTATCAAATTATAAACTACATCTAGCACACATTGTAGAAACATAATAATCAAAAATGTATATGAACTAATAAATGATTGCAAATGAATAATGACATATTGCAAGAGGCCTCAGTGATCAAGTAAGCGGATGCACAATATAGGGGGCTCCTTAAAGATATATGGTAAAACTTAAAAATTCAGTGATGGCATAGTATTCTCTAGGCATGGCCTATATTGCACTACTGGATTGTAACACCCCCTTCCTCAGAAAACCCAGTGACTGGAAAATGGATCCTGTGATGTTTCAGATTTTTCAGAATGTTTTGGAATTTGTGCAGAACTGATTTGTTTTACCTCTTGACTGAAGAGGTAACTTTCCCTGTTTTTCAGGTACGTGATTTAGAGAATTAGATTGAGGCCATGCATTTTGCTTATTTCCATGCATCATGATTGCAAAGTTGATGTTAAATGTCTGTAAACAGAAAGGGTGCTTGATGCTTCTGATGCTGTTATGGAGATTTCAAATAAGGCTCCCTTGCCTTCTCCCACAGGTTCTGCCTCAGCTGGTAAACTCCCAACGTTTTGAGGTTTGTCAGGCTAATTGTTTATAATTTCTGGGAACATTTCAGGAATAGATGGCAAGCCAAGAGCCGTTCAGAAAAAGGTATTCTCTACATCAACTTTCTTTGGGCATCCACCAACCACGAATAGAAAATGTAGTGAAACATAGAACTATGGCATTGACACCTTCATGTGTCCATCAATAGGGTCTCCTATTTATTTTTAATATGACATCTGCTGTAATATTGAGCTTGTAAACTATTGCTCAGCTGTTTTGTTAAACTTGTACTTCATAGAATTGTAAATTGGAACAATGTCTGCCTATCTTCAGCAACTGACTTATCCTCAGAAATTGACCTAAACGTTGGTTCTCTTTAAGAGCATGTAGATGATAGCTGTTAATGTTCAATTAACATTTTTTGTTGACATTTTTTTAGAGACTTGAAGTGTCTAACGTCTCCTCTTTTGCTGTTATGAGTAGTTTAAAAAAGTATTTCTATTCTACACATGGTCATGGTGAAATGTGCATGTAGGTCATAGTCTAATGCTGGACAGAATGGTCATTCCGTTAGTCTGTTAGTATTGAATTTGGTGACCTGATGGACCTCAAGAACTTCCAACTCATCTCTCTGCTCCCCTTCCCAGTTAAGATTATCTAAAAGGCCATCAACGCCTAACTTTCTAAGTTCATTGAAGTAAACCAAATCTTGGAATTCCCCTAATCCTGCTTCTGAAGCAACTACAGCACTGAGACCACACTCCTTGCTGCCACAGATGATGTCTGCAATCTCCTTGACCAAGGCGATACTGCAATCCTCATCCTCCTAGACCTCTTGGTCCCTTTGATACGGTCTCCCACTGCACCCCATGAACAAGGATTCATGATGCCAGCATCCTCCACAAAGCCGTGGAATGGATACGCTCCTTCCTCACCGGCCGAATGCAGAGAGTTAGACTACCACTTTCCAATCTGAACCCACAGAGATCAGCTGTGGAATGCCCCAAGGCTCCTCCCTGAGCCCCATTCTCTTCAACATCTCACAGCCATTGTCAGGAACCATGGACTCAACATCATCCCCTACCCTGCAACACCCAGCTGATTCTCTCCCTCACTAACGAACTCACAGTCGCCAAGAGCAACTTACACAAAGGGATGAAGGCTGTCGCCACCTGGATGAAGGACAGGTGCCTCACGCTCAACTCAGAGAAGACTGAAGTCCTCATCCTGGGCTCCAGCCCCTCCACCTGGGAGGACTACTGCTGGCCCACAGTACTTGGAACCTCCCCTCACCCACATACCACACACAAAAGCTTGGCATCATCCTGGACTCCTCGCCCACCTTGAACATCCTGCTTCCACAAGCTATGCCTGCATTAAAAGCTCTTCAAACGGATCCCCACTGAGTCAATAAAAACGGTCACCCACGTGTTCATCAGCAGCAGACTCGACTTTGGCAACTCACTCCACGCTGGTAAGACCCAGAAACTCCTCAAGAAACTGCAGAACATCCTGAACACCTCCACGATATCAGTGGTCACTTGAGAGACCTCCACTGGCTCCCAGTTAACAAAAGAATCACCTTCAAGTGCCTCACACACGCCTACAAAAGCCCTATATGATGCAAGACCTGTGTACCCTAACCACTGCTTCTCATTCCATACACCCACCAGAAACCTCCGCTCCACCCAACTGGCCCTAACCCTATCTTTTATAACTTCAAGTATCTGCATAGATTCTGAAGCTGCAGGTACAGAGAAAGCACTTTAGGACATATTTTAGAGTGAAATCTCTACAAATAAGAAAAGGTGAAAATACAGTCGTAAGATGGGTGCTATCGTTATAGCAAACTTTGCCTTGGACTACAAAGTGTCCCAATTATTTTATAAAGCTTTATGAAAACATTGGGAAAATTGCCCTAATATTTAAATGGTGCATTCTTCAACACATTGAATTGAAGATGAAATCCTGAAAATAAGACTCTGGAAATTCTGAAGCTAAACAAATGGTCTTCCAAAACGTATAGATACACAGAGATCATCTTTAAAAAAAGTAATGCATACGGTAGAGCATGTAACTGGCAAATATCCTCAAAGAAACAATAAGCCATTTCCCAGTCACATGTAATGTTCTTAAATGTTGTAAAATCAGATATTTTGCAAATTGTACTCAGAGTCAGCAGGCTAATTCAACAATAAAATCTGTATTTTATTGTTGGCATGCCATGGCCTAGCTGCAATGGGTAAAAGATGAAGATAGCTGTGTGTTTTCAAGTCAGAGGACTTGATTCTAAGTGCAGATTGTTTATTATGACCCGTATTGTGCTGCATGTGCTGCTCCCATTGACCATCACACTCAGTGAAGAACTCATTCTCTTACCTCAGTGCCCTGCACACAGAGAATCCTCAGAGTTACCTCTGTCCGGTATGGTTAACAGATGGGTAAAATGGGAACATAAAGGGAACTATGTGCCTTTGTAAAACATAGTGTACGAACAGGTGTTCCAACTGCAGGGATACTTGTTCAATTCCCCACCAACGGTGGCACTGCCTGGGGCAAATGGATCACCACAGACTGATGTTTCTGAATAACTAGTGGAGTGTGGCTCCATCTTGGTACGGATTAGTTATCTGGGTCCGTAATCTTACAGTGAGCCCTGTTTGCTTATGAGACTGCTTGGAGGGATTTGTTTTCCTGTTCCAATGGAGCCAGCACATTCTAGATTATGGGATGCTAACACTGTTGAATTTTTTGGGTGTGTGGTGGTGGTGGCATGTGAGGCACCTATTGTGGCTGTAGTGGTGACATTTGTTGTAGCAGCTGTTGTTGCTGTTTGATCCATGATGTGTTTGTAGGTGCTGTTGTGGATGTGGTCCTTGCGGTGGTGAAAGCTGTTTTCCTTGGCATAGTAGAAGCTGTAGTCATTGCTTTAGCCCCTTCAGTGGTTACAGCAGTGGCATCTGTTGTTGTCCATGCTGTGCTGGCAGCAGTGGTTGCCATTGTCATCCCTGCAGTGGTAGCAGCTTTACCAACTGTTGTCGTCCTGCAGTTGCAATAGTTATAATAATTACCGTCACTGCACCTAATGTTGCTCCCACGGTACCTGCTGTGGCGGTATATACGGTTGTGATGATAGTCCCTTCTTTGAACAGTGATGGCTCCTCCGCAAAGACCGAGGAGCGTCGTCCCACTGCTCAAAAGGAAAAATAAATTGATAATAACGTAACATTATCATAATTATATTTGTCCTATTGCAGTCAGAGGCGGGCGGGGCTGGCTAGAGCTGGGGCAGGAGTGATTTGCCCTTCCTAAGTGCTCATGACTGTTTGGCCGGCCCTCTTCGGCCGACCAAACAGTCATGCGCACTTTGTATGTCCCCCCCCCACCCTGCATTACACAACCTGGTGAGGAATATGCAGACTCCCTGTCCCTGTCTCAGTGCCAAACTACGGCGCTCAGACAAATCACAACGCTGCATTGCAGCATTGTGATTGGCTCAAGGTAGCATGTGTGCCTGGGGGCTTCCTGCTGCTGGCGGGGACAGGAAGAAGGAAGATAAAGAAGATGGAGGATAGGCGGTGGCTGGCCAGACGTTGCAGGTAAGACTGTTTTTTTCCCATTCATTCCACGCCCCACACCCCTACCGCTGCATCCGTCCAGCAGCAGCCCCTACTATCTTTGAATACCGCACCATGAGTTCTCACAACAAGCTAAAGCTGTCTCTTGCCAGACCTAAAAACATTACCAACAAGAATAAACCTCAAAACATTAGTTGAATCATTTCGTAAACAATGCTGCAGAGGTTTATATGAAAGTCATATTTTTTGCAGTGATTATTCAAATGGGATGTTAAGTGTATTTTACAATCTTCCTGAACAATGATAATGAAGTCATAATGCAAAGATTTATATGCAGTGCATTCTGCACAGCAGGGGCTTTAGCAGGCAAGGCATAAAATCTATTTTTAACTTGCTCCCTTAATGTTGGCATTTTCACTCCCTCTACGCTACGAATGACAAACAGGACGTGCTTTCTTCTGCGACAAATTACTGTGGGATATTATGACACACACAGTTGTACATTATAAATGATTGTAAAGATCGTATGGGTATGAGAAAGTCATTTTAAGAGAAATTGCTTCTCGTTGTAAGCATTTGAATGTGATGCTTCAAGACAATTTCCTTAGCCTGTGACAGTCAGTCATGTTCTCGTAAAGTATTGTTATTTTATCACGTGTAAAATGCGTAAAAAGCACTGACAATTTTACCCATTCAAGAAATGAAATATACTGCTTGCTGTCAAAACATGGGAGTGCAAGGTGGTGCCCAGAAGCTTTGATAACCCCAGTAGTTGACCAGAAACTAATGGATAAACAATTGTAGCTCACCAGTCGAAACGTGGTTGCCTTCGCATGACCCACCATTTCTTAGTAGCACATTTATCTGGCATTGTCTTCAAAGAATTGTGAATCAAAAATGTATGACTTTCTCCTAAAGGGTTGTGAAAAAAATGCGGGAAATGTTAAGAGGGTGTGTAAAGCAGAGTGATACAGAAAGGCATAGAAAGAAAAAGTGACGGAGCGGTAGACCTTACACAGCAAGGTCTGGGAATAAAGATTATTAAAAATACAGTAAGTCAATGAAAAAACAGTTAAATTAAGTTATGGCTCAGGCTCAAACGCACAAAACCAGTGAAATTAGCCAGGTGACTCAAAACAATGGAGAGGGAATTATCAGTGGAATGGAGAAGTAGGCTAAAGAATCGGGTCTTGTAGAGCTTTCTCCTAAAGAGTTGTTAAAAAAAATACGGGAAATGTTAAGAGGGTGTGTAAAGCAGAGTGATACAGAAAGGCATAGAAAGAAAAAGTGACAGAGCAGTAGACCTTACACAGCAAGGTCTGGGAATAAACAGAGGCGTAGCTAGAGCTTGTGGCGCGGCTATCCCTCCGGTTGCTGCCCATGGCATCCGCAGCTCTGTGATTGTGTGAGCTTAAGTCTCGGACTCGAATTTTGAATCTCACTTCACTGTCAAATCTCGGGCACAAATATTTCTCACATGTATCATTTGAATGCTAGTTTTACATTGGTCTATTAACTCGTGCCAGTAAGTGTTAACTATCTGAACTCGCAGTTGTAGAGGGCTGTGCACAGCACTCCGGGGCCACTCGCTTAATTATACTGGTGTGATTTTTTTTAATACTTTTAAAAATATTTGTCATCCTGCCTGACTGTGACCTATGTGTGTCGCACAGGCTCTCCTGAGGCTTGCCCAGAAATCATGCTATTACACACATGCTCACTATGGCGGCTGGAGTCCTTAAGTCAGCTGACTCTAATGAATTTATGGTATAGTCTGAGGCAATTGAGATTTGTGTTAGGGCCTCTCACACCCTGTTATAGTCTGGGCACAGATCCCATGTGGGACAGAGAGAGCAATATGGAGTTTAGTGATTCTTATCTCCTGGTTTATTATTTGAGCTCTCTCCAAACAGCCGCAATGCCACATGTTCACAGACCGGTGCTCTCATCAGCGTGCGTCGTGACAGTCACTCGAGACAGACTACTTTTGCACTCACTTAGATCTTAAGGTAAGGTGTTGGATTTGGGGGTCTTTTGACACTTGCTGTGCTGTAGGCTTTAACTCTTTCCATGCTCATGATGAGCTCAGCTCGCCATGAGGCACGGTGCTCGTGTGCTCATGACTAGCTGAGGTCGTCATGAGCCGTGGAACTCTTACACGCGGGAATAATTCCTCTGCTGTGCTGAGCGTTCCACGAAAACGGGTGTGGCCGTGACGAGCTGAGCTCGTCATGAACACACAAGCACTGTGCCTCATGATGAGCTGAGCTCGTCATGAGCATGGGGGCGCTGGGAGCGCCCCCCGCTCCCCAGCACAGCGGGATGCAGGATGGACTGAATACCCGACTGTAGACCAAGCTGCTTCTGTTCCACGGGCACAAAAACAAGTTTCAATCTTTGTTTGAAGTGTCATTTGGTGTTTTTACACTTGGTGTGTAACTTGTCAACCGCTGTGCGACACTAGAGATCCAGAGATATTTATGCCAGGTCATCAGGGCAGGCTCTGGTGATGCTCATGCCACTACTACTCTGAATGCCTCATGTGCACCTATCAATACCTCTTCTACATTGGTGGGGTCCAGTAAAGATCTTTGTTCTCTACTAAACTGTTGTCTTGTATTGTCAGAGGCACAGCTTCACTCCAGTGGGTCTACAGCCTAACCGCAGGTCCTTGCTTTTTTTGGTGTTAATTCTTAGTGGAGCCATGTGACCTGCTTTCTAGATGTCCATAGCTGTCCTTTTAATTATAGTCAGCTGCAGCAGGCGTTTGCAGCAGTTTTAGATCTTCTGAGAGTTTCTCGTTGCTCCAATGGGTCTAATTTCTGATATTTACATTTCCTCATCTTTATTGCTTTCTTTTTGCTCACAAGAAAGTGTCAAATGTCACTCATAACCCCACTGAAATTATGTACATGTCACACATAGCAATCTGAAACGTAGGCAGCTATGGATGGCACGTGTTATGATGTCATTTGCTGACTGCCTAACTTGGTTAGTCCCCCCCCACTTCTTTTTAAAGGACCCCTGCCCTGCCACTCACCAAAGATCCTTTCCTCCCCTCGTGACAACCGTTTAGTTCTTACCTTCCTCAGGCTCCAGTACTCTACAGTGGTGGCAGGGTCTCTACTGTAGGGGTTGGCTCTGCTGCAGCCTATCGCCCAGCACTGCCACTGCCACTGCCCCAGACTCGACTCATAACTGCCCAGGTTTCAGATTGCTATTTGTGACATTTTCATAATTTTAGTGTAATTATGAGTTACATTTCAATGACTATGAGTGACACTTTCTCCCGAGCAAAATCAAGCAATTAAGACGAGGGAATCATATAAATATCAGAAATTACTCCCATTTGAGCAAAGAGTAACGCTAAAAGCAGCAAAGCACCAGAAATGGAAGGGAACTACCCTAGTGCCCATGTAACCTGACTGGACAGTGGCTTCAGACACTCGCCTCAGACACTCTGCATCTGGCAAGGCTCAGGGGAGTGAGGGGGAGGCACACATAAGTTACAGCCAGCCAGGGCAGTGCTGTGTGTAAAATGGTATATCCCATTATGAGAAAATCTAAACATGCAGACGCTGACACACCAAAAGAGGAAGGGTTAATGTTTGACATAGGCAACAAAATGGGTGTGCAGTTTCATTTTTTTTTATCAATCCACCATACAGTTTGGCAGGAGGAGCACTTTATCAGTTTCCCAGCTGACGCCGTATGTCCCATTAATGTTAAACACAAAAACCTGGAACAACTATTAAAGTCAGAAAGACTAATGGTAATAATGTGGAAAGTGTCTAGACTAATGGCCATTCAGAAAATGACATTCCCCATTTGTTACGTTGAAGAGATGTCATGAGCACAAAGAAAGGTATATATAAATGTACTGTAGCACATAAACAGGTAAGCGCTTTCAGCCAAACAGAGAGAGAGAATAAAAGAGCTAGATTGGAGAGACAGTGAGTTCAGGTACCTAATGTCTGTGGACTGATGCTGGGCTGCAATAGTTGCCTTAGGTGATAAACTATAATGTGCACTGTTTTAAATCGCTTATTGAGCATGTATTTGACAAGAATAACTTTCTGGATTATGTTGCTCAACGACACTAATGTATGTTGCAATTTTCAGTGCTACAGGATGGTGAATACAAAAGCAGAAGAGCTAATAAAACATAAAACAGATTGTGCTTTAAATTAATTTAGGTAACAGTCACTGTATGGGACATCTATTCTGGAAAAACACAAACCTTCCCCTCCCAAAGCCCGAGCTCAGCACCTGTCAGTATGTAAGACACAGTATCAATTTATGAGAAAAGTGTCTTACCATCATTAAGTATACACGTCAAGTGCCTGCTGACGAGACCCTAAACACCTTCTATATCTGCCAAGGTTTCAGATTGCTTATGTGGGGCCTTTTCATAATTTCAATGTAAATATGAGTGACATTTCAATGACTATGAGTGACACTTCTGCGTGGGCAAAATCAAGTAATGAAGACGACTGAACATATAAATATAGGAAATTGCACCCATTTGAGCAAGAAAAAACTCTAAGAAGATCTGAAAACTGCTGTAAATGACCTGTGGCTTTGCTGTTACTCAATATTTTTATGCTCTTTGTCTATCATATATGGCCCAATGCCATTGTGTGGTTTCATTTATATGCCTTACATCTTCATTTGTAAAGCACTCTAACATCTTTCAGCCCCTCTCTCACAAATTGTTCATTTGTTTTCTAGTGCTGCTCATATCAATGTAGGGTGCCAGAGCACTTTACATCAGACAAAAATTATACCAAAACAATGACTTTTGTGGGTATTCCAGTGTAGCATTTTGCCTGGTGTACTGCAAGAAATAGAGCACACATTTGAAAATAGCAACTGGACGTACAACCCAGCAGGATATTTTAAACCGAAAATATCCCACAGTGTCACCTTAGTACTAACACAGGCAGGCACGCACAGGCTTTACCCACCGAGCTATCTCATCCATACTATTTTTTTTGCCTAAATCTAGATGCTTGTATGGCGTGAGGCTTAAGGCTGATTGAAGAGATGTGTGTGTTGTGTCGTCATGGTTATGCGTTTCTAATGTACAAAGGTCAATTCAAATGATATCTTCAGTATCCTTATGACCATTATTAAAACTTCAAAAAGCATTTATATTTTGGCCATAGGATATTGGAAATTTTGGACTTGAAAAAGAAAAAAAGGCGCCAGATATAATTGTTCACTGATTGAGAAAGGGTTCAAACATAATCACCTCACAATGATCTTGCTGCCTGACTGCGCTGTCATTTATTGTGTAAATCAGAGAGGCTGGTGGCACTTACTTGGGCAGTGGTCGCACTCGCAGAATCCTGACGAGTGAGGCGGTGGAGCTCCAAGAATTGCTTGAAGCCACAACGTCTCTCAAGGCATTGGCTACAGGCTCAATTCGGCCGCTACTGCATGCTGTTGTAATTGAAGACATCCATTGACTCCGGTCTGCACTCTGCAGAGGTGCAAACAAGGCTGGCTGCAAGCAGGTTCCGGCCGAGAGTGAAAGCAGGCCCCGGCCGCGGCAATTTGAGTTTGCCGCGCGGGTCCGGCCCGCCTCCAGTGATAGGTGTGCTGGCGGCCGCTCACGAAAGGTGAGTGCGTGCGTGGTGGTGGAGCGCATGATTCGGTCGACGGCTGGCCAAACATAATGATCGGTAGCGCTATCGCTCACTACCAATGACGGCCCTGGGATGGGATCCGATCCACTGCCAAACACAAGCGGCCCGGGTAAGACGCACATGCTGTACTGCAGGCGGCATTTACAAGGTGCACTTGTTCTTCATACGGGGGCCGTGCAGCACTGGCAACGGCCTTTATACATTATTTTATTATGGAATTTGAGTGTCCCCAAATAAATTATAAAGGCCCCCACCAGTGCCGCACAGCCCCCGTGTGAAGAGCACACGCACCTTGTAAATACTGCAGCCCCTAAAATTGTGCTGCCTGGGGTGGACCGCCCCCCCCCCCCCCCCACACCTCCGCACCCCCAGCTACGCCACTGGGAATAAAGATTATTAAAAATGCAGTAAATCAATGAAAAAACAATTACATTCAGTTATGGCTCAGGCTCAAACGCACAAAACCAGTAAGATTAGCCAATTATGGCATGCAACAAGCACAAAACATGGCACAACTTATTGTCAACAACAAATTGAGCGAGAGGGAATTGTAAAGGACACTCTCGGTCCCCCTGGTCAATCTTTTCAAACAACAAAAGAGTGTCGAGAAAAACAAATGTATGAGCACAGAAAGCAGAGAAGGAAAAATCAACCTGACTGAGTCATATTGGAAATTATTAGGGATTTCTAAGGAAGCCCTCACTCACCACCCTGGGTGATGACATGCTTCATCATCGGGCCCACCAGGAGAAGCTGAATGCCTCCCTGGTGTGCTACAACACCAGGTTACTGCGGAGCTGGTTATTCGCGGCAATAGTGTCAAAAGAATGTGATTTAAAAATGTCAAAGGCTCTACCATACAAAAGATCTATTCAATAGTCAGCCTGACATAAATAAAAATATATGTGTGTGAAATCTACCAAATTATGGTTTGGATATTTCCACTTAGAGTGGGGTCGACATGTTTCTGCCCATCTATGTGTAATTTTACTGGGCTTTCATCAGGACCGTAAGTAGTGTACCTCGGCGGTATGGGCGCGCTACGGCCCACCCTTACCAGAAAACATGAAAGTTAAAATCAGGTGTGAAAATTAAAGGGTGCAAAAAACAATCCATCAAGTTGTGGGTTTTCCCTCAATTGAGAGGAACCTGTATAATTTGTAAATTAAAAGATCCACACCCCATAGGTCTCGGAAGGGGGTGGAGGAGACAATGGCACACCGCCCGCAATGCCTGACACCCGCTCGGCAACTAGCGTCTCCTACTACCGGACCTTGTCATCCACAAAGCACCCGATGGTAAAGGGCACTGGAGAAAAGACAATCGGGTAAGATTTATATATGGCAGGGGGTGTGCTTTATAAAGCGTGTGTGTTACATACTTCAGTCATCCTAATTCAGTTTTAAACAATATTTTATCGAAAACATATGTATATTGGTAATTTGCAGGTTTTAACAGATGATCTTTCTAAATGAATTAGATTATAATAATATTGCCAGACAATGTGTTGGATACACCAGAACAACTTGTTGTTTCTTGCCGCATAATTTAGATAATCATGCTGCATTATTTAGTCCCTCATTGCCACATATTCCTACTGGCCGTGACAATGGAAAATCTTTGCAGTGTTTCGTGGGCTCTCATTATGAAAATGAACCCCGTGTTTCAAGTATACCGGTAAAATATTGTTTTTATACAACTGTGTTTTGGACAATAAAATCACCGAAGCATGCACTTTAATTGGGCATACCATCTCCAAGGGACTACAAGCACCAAATCAGAGAGAGCATTTACTACCATTTAATACTGTTACAACAAATAGGTCCGAAGCTCCTGAAAAGCAGCAATTAGCTAACCAGATTATTAATACAAGGAATTTAAAAACAAAGGGCCTGATTCTTAAAGACCTTTCTAAAATTGTAACTCTGCTTGAACATTTATATACATTTTTTTTCTAATTTACAAAACAGGTGTAATACTCCAGACGTTCCATATCACCTGACTTTTTTAAGGCTGCTTGTTTCCCCTGTATGTGTACGTAGGATAAAAATGAACTCAGTCTGAAGGGCCGCCTAATGTACAAAAACACACTTTTTCCGTTCTTTTATTTTCGTAATGGGTGACATATGTTTGACCCATAAACACTTTCTTACACCTTTCTAAATCCATTCCTTTTCCCATCTTGGAAGGGGGAAATTTCCAACAATCTCCAGGATAGAAAGGAGTAGGATTTCAGCTGTTAATGTCCACAAATGTAAGTTTGTGATCGTTTCCAAAACAACATGGCAAACCACACCTTGTTTCTCCCAATTACTGCCCATTGCATGTACCTTACTACTGCAGATTTCCACACACTTGGGCATGAAACCCAGAGAAGTAAATCCATTTCAGCCTATGATGTTCTGGCAAGTGTAAATGGAGACCTTTTTCAGTTGTTAAAGTACGCTTACATTTGTAAATACCGTCGTGAATTGGGCCCATAAAGTTATTTGTAATTGGGGAGTGCATGGAATGAAATGGGAGTCTTTTCCACTTTGTACTCATTGTGGAATTAGCCAAGTATTATGTGATTTTGGTTGACAAGAAAAACAAGTATTGGCAAAGTCAATAGGTTTGGGTTTAAAATCCTAAAGCATGCAAAAAAATGCTTGAACAAGGGTGCATATGTCTAATCCTAGAGCCAGGCAAAGCTGTTTTTCCCTATATGTGGTTTTCCAGTGTATGATGTGGTGGCTTTGTTTCTGACTGGGAGAACCTGAGATGCACAATGATGTATGATTGGGATTCAGTGAGGTTGTAGGAAAAACTGTTTCTGGTCATAGTCTAGTAGTGGGGATCAAAAACATAGCAACTGAGGGTTTGCGATAACTAAAGTGCTGAAAGGTGTCCCACATAAGGATCAGCCGTGGTCCGTACAGGTAAGAACGGGGGGGTGTAGTTGGTGGCCACCCCAGGGCTAATTTAGCAGCCGCAGACTGAATTCTCTGGAGTCTATCAATAAGATAGTTTGGAGACTCCAACAACAGAGAATTTCTGTAGTCTAACCTACTGAGCACGGTGCAGCGCACCACCTCTACCCAGGCGGAAGGCGGTAACAGTGAAAGGATTTTCCTCCTAGTGTAATCATGGCCAAGCAGCCAGATACTATCTTCGAAACCTGCATATCCAGAGTAAGATGGCTATTAAACATAACCCCCAGGTTCCGCACTACCTTCACTGGCTGCACCGATGGAGAGAAATCCGCCGGTCAGAAGTTACAGGGTAAAAGAGATTGCACCCTAGGCCTTGGACAGTATAAGACCTCTGTTTTTCCTGTATTGAATTGCAAGAAATTAGCCTTCAGCCAACCCGCCATATCTCGCTGGCAGTTATGGAATACTTCCAAGGAGGTAGAGTGATCTCCATCCAAGGAAAGAATCAACTGCGTGTCATCAGCATAGTTCACAATTTCAATCTTGTATTGTTTGATGACCACAACTAAAGGCTTCATATAGATGTTAAGTAGTATTGGGCTAACTGCCGAGCATTGAGGAACGCCATGCAAGATGGTAGAAAAGGCGGATTGGAAGGGAGGAAAGGACACAGCTTGTTCTCTGTCCTGAAGAAAGGACTCAAACCACCCGAGGGCACTACCTACAACCCCCACCTCTCTCAGCCTGCCCAGCAAAATCCCATGGTTCACCGTGTCGAAGGCGGCAGACAGGTCAAGCAGGATCAGAACACCTCCCTGATTCCTGTCTGCCCACCAACGAAGCTCATCCAGCACGGTCACCAAGGCCGTCTCGCTGCCATGGGCTGGCCGAAAGCCAAACTGGACTTCCTCCAGGAGTTTATGCTGTTCTAGGTGTCTAGAGAGAGTGCCTGCCACCACCCGCTCTATAATTTTAGCTGGATACGGTAGGAGCGAGATGGGTCTAAAGTTCTTCAAGCAGTCAGGATCGAGGGTGGGCTTTTTCAGTAGAGGGGTCACCACTGATTGTTTCCACTGAGGTGGAACCACTCCAGTAGTGAGCAACTGGTTGCAAACCATCCGAAGCGTAGGAAAGAGCTCAGCCTCGAACTCCTTCCAAATTTTTTGTGGAATCGGATCAAGCAGAGACCCGGATGTAATGCCAAGGACCAATCCCCTGAACTCATCTGCAGTCAACTGCTTGAATTCCGAAAGGGACTTATCTCCCCCCTGGTCATGGACGACCCGAGGTTCCTCAGGAACCGTTTCAGGGGACTCCCACAATCAGTCAATACTGAGGGATCAAGTCCGGTTTGTTGCTGCTCCACCCTCAGATCATCGATGATCGTTTTGATTTTGTCCTGAAAGAATCTGGCTAGATTCTCACAGAGTTCCTGGGAGGGGGGGGACTTATTCTTGGCACAATCCAGGCTAATAAGGCTATTCAAGATATTAAAAATACTACGGGAGCTATTCGGGGCATCGAGAATCAACTTAGAAAAGTGAGATGCCTTAACTCGGTGGATCTCCGTCTTACACTCTATCCGCTTTGCTTTCCAGTCCAGCCTATCCCTGACAGGTATGCAAGTCTCCACCTCCTCTCCGCTTGTTTGCATTCCAGTCTCACATTTAGGAGGCTGTCCGTAAACCAGGGAGCTGAGGGTCTCCCCCTACTCCTATGATGTTTTAAAGGAGCAGAGATATCCAAAACCAAAGTAATCTTCGAACAGAGGGAGGCGTAGTTCACCTCTATCTGCATGTCAGGGGAGAAACAATCCTCAAACCTAAACACATGTGACACGCCTTTATTTCGAGCGAGAGACTTCCAATCCCTACTAACATACTCCCTTGCTAGACTAGATGTCCTTGCAGTATATGTGCCTGACTTTATAAAAAATGTAATCAAAGAATGGTCAGTCCAGGCCATAGGTAAAACATCCCCCATCGTGAGAAGGTTGGTCTCAGAGAATATCAAGTCCAACCGATGACCCCCTGTGAGGGTGATCTGAGAAACTCGCTGAGAGAGGTCAAGGCCCTCGCATGAGTGGAGCACGTTGAGGAGGCCTGTGTTCATAGTACCATTCAGCCACAGATTGAAGTCTCCAAGGATCACTAGTTGGCTGTGAATGGTAGCCATATTGGTGAATAATTCTAATAGCGACTGCTGCTGGGATAATGTGAAGACCCCAGGGGGTCTGCAACCAATAATACCCGTTAAAAGATGCCTCTGTGCATTCTTGATAGAAAACCCAATCAGTTCACAACCATCACACTCGTCGATCTCAAAGACTTTCAAGTCCAGCGTATCTCTAAAAATCACACCCACCCCACCCCTCTACCATTAGATCTAGGCCTGTGATGGATTTTAGACCCTGGTGGACAATCATTCCCAGCGTCAACCTTGCACTCAGGTACAGTCCACGTTTCGGTCATGCATAGAATGTCCAACTCATAAGCCTCCAGCACCAGTTGTATCTCCACGCTGTGTTTCGGTGGGGATCTCACATTCAGAAGTCCGCCTGCCATAGTGTCGCTCCTCAAAAAGTCAGACATGGGAAGAAAGGCAGTGTCAAACAGCAGAAGAGTCCCCATATCACTGCCCCACTCACCAATGTTCTTCAGTTCTTTACTGGTGTAGCATCTAATACCACACCCAACAACAGGTCTCAGTCCTATCCCAAGGGAGAAGCGTAACTGGCGCTGGGAGCGACCTTGGCGGGAACGGGCGCAGACGGGCTTGCCTTTGGCGCGCTTTTGACGCGCCGCCGGCGCGCCTCCGCTGCGCGCTGGCGCCAGCGCCGCTTTTGTCTCTGCGTGTCCTGGCAGGTCATGGGAGACTAGACCGCCACTCTGCTACTCCCAAGATGGCGGGTCCGCTCGCACGGACTGACCCCCAGATCGGGAGAGCAGGAGAAGAATAGACGCAGTTAGCCAGTCCCACTATACTCGCAGGTAAATGCACAAAGGTTTGTGGAATTTAAAAGTGTCCAAAAGTATTTTATTAAAAAATCAGGCAAGTTGACCAAAATGCCCAAAAGGAATTTATCACCGTAACAAATAGTTTTTTAAAAAGGCCAGGAGCCACACACTGTCAGCTCCTTACCAGCAGCCTCCCACCTTCAAGCTGCCCTCACACAGAGAACTAGAACCATAGATAAAAAAGAGGGACATTTTGCAGTAGAAGCACAACACTATAAAGAAGCTAGTCTCTGTTGGTCGTTTTAGGCAGCCTTTTCACAAAGATAAATGAAAAAGCCAAATTGTAAACTCTGGAATTTGTACAAGCTCTGGAGTTTGTACGGATTGAAAATTAGCTTCTTAACATTGGGATTTTGGAACTATGTTACCCTGCTTAAAAACAAATCCATCAGGTGTAAGGGAGAGGTGTGAACTGGAGCAGCGACATAGGGAATGGGCAGTAGGAAGGAGGAATCAACAGCCAGGCGAAAGAGATAGGCATGGAATGGCACAATGAGTTGGGTCGGGGAAACTAACAAGGAACCGACACCTAGGGCAAAGAGAGTGGGACAAACAAGAGAGAGGAGAACTAGGAGGAACATAAAGCGAGTAGATAGAAAGAATAAACAGTCCCTTTTTCATTTCTGTGCAAGCACATCCTTGCCGGTGGACAGAAACTCTCAAACAGCCAATAGCATTAGGTGAGAGATAAAAACTCTAATAAACTGAACTAAGATTTATAACTTGAGCAACAACATCTGAAGACAAGGCTGAAAGAGGCTCATCAATGAAAGCCAATGGTTTTAAAGATGCAGACCCAAAGCTCATTCTATGTCTGTTAGTAATTGGTCTGTTTGACAGCTGAGATGCTTAAACAGAATTAAAAAATCAAACAATATTTCTGCCTGATTACACCATGAACCTGCTTCCCTTGATAAAATGCCTCGGTCCTCTACTCTTCAGAAGCTGTGCTACATGTTGCGTGCCTGGAGAGAAGATAGCAGTCTATGTTGAAGGTGGTGTACATAATCTAATGATGGCAGAAGGAGAGAAAATCAAAGAAGCGTACAAAAATATATTTGAAGCAACAGTGCTGGATCACCGTATCCAGATGAATTAAGATTATCAGAGGACAGAAGAACTTCATGCAGGTGAGGTTTTTGGAAGATGACGGTAAAATTGTCGGAAGTTTTGGTTACATTTATTAAGGAGTTACAGTTTTATAATGTTTTAACTACAACAGAACTGGTCCAACTTGGCGCAGGTATACTGTTGGGGTTTTATAAAACCTAGTTAAGGGACGAGAAGCGTGTCAGTAGGTTTGAAGGCTGTCACAGGACCTGTAAAATCAATAAATGGATATGGGCTTATAATGGACTGTAAAGTATGGGAAATAAGCCGTGGAAGGGATGGTAGATGTTAGACCTGTCGGTCTTGGCATGCTTTTCCCCAAAACCTTTTACCTTTTTTTCTGTTCTTGTTTTCATTGACCTGAGGACTCTTTACCACTGCTAACCAGTGTTAAAGTCCATGTGCTCACTCCTTAAAACATTGCAACATTGAGGTACACCCAATTGGCACATTTAATTTATTTGTAAGTGCCTATTACATTGGTACTACATGTACACAGGGCCCGTAAATTACATGCTACTAGTGGGCCTGCAGTTCTTATTGTGCTAGCCACTTAGGTAACCTTCCGACAAGTCTCAGGCATGCCATTGCAGCCTGTGGATGCAGTGTAAACTGCTGTTTGCCATTTCGACCTGGCAAAATGAAACCTTTCCAAGGCCGGGATCTTCCTTTTTAATGCATATAAGTCATTCCTAGGGTAGGCTTTACACAGTCCAGATGCAGGGTGCAGTGTATTTTAAAAGTTGGACATGCACTTTTATGTTTTACATATCCTGATGGTGAAAAACTCCTAAATCCATTTTCCACCTTTGTGAGACCTGCCTCTCCCAGAGGATAACATTGGGTTACCTCATTACATTTTATATGAGATAACTTTCAACTGGGAGCAGCTGGAAATGTCAACTTTGGTGTCTACAGAATTGTAATTTAAACACCTCTTTAATGGTAAAGTCAGAAGTCACATTTCTGGAAAAGCCACATTCAGAAAGTAGCAAAAATAACAAGGTGATGAATGGAATGCTTGAATTAATCCCAGCCACTGGTAATCGCTCGGGCCGCATACCAATCCATCATTTTCCGCCCACCATCCCACCTAAATTTGGGTGCAGCCATATGCAAATCAGTCTTGACCCCACTCCTTATGGGAACAGTCCATCCCAAACTGCCAGCCCAGGACCTCCATGAACCGGTACACAAATAAACCAGGATAAGCTTTGCCCTAGTTAGTGCTCTTCAGCCACATACAGCTTGATCAGTGGCACAGGACCTCTTATCACAGCCTGCAGCATCTCAGAGCCACCACTGCATGACACATCCTCGAATCGGGCTCTCACAATGCTCCACAACCAAAATTCAAGGAACTTTGCTCAGTGGGCCAAACTTGGTCCCTGTATTCAGCCCACCCTCCATCGCGGTTGGCCTGAACTTGTGACTTTGTACCGGTCTGGCATGACCACATAACTACAGTTGCAGCTTTCTGTTTAGATTTATTGAAATCCTTAAAATTGCATATCTTCTGTTCTATTGATTAGAATTTTGTCATTTTAGTCTGAAATAATTTATTGAATTTTACTTTATAGTCATAAATTGGTGTGGAATTTGTTCTTGTTGTCACTTTATTACCGTTTCAATTGCTTCATAAATACTTTACTTCTAAAGTATATAGAGGTACACATTACCTCTAAGTTAAGCCTCACTGCTTTTGTGCAAAGTCACCAGGGGGATAAGCACAGATTAATCTGCGATTTGCTTGTTTTTTCTCTGACAAGAATTGTGGTTACTGTTTGAGTAGGGTTTCAGCCCCCTCAACCAACAGCCCAGTTTCCTACATTAGAGTTAAACAGGTGGAGGATTTACATTACAAGCATAAAAAATGCAGACATTTGCAATTTATGGTGATATGCAGCCATATCTCATCCAGTTCATCAATCTTGATCTAGCAAATGGTATCTTCAGTGATATAATTAGCCACATCCCTAAGATATACATATGGTGTGGCAAATTCTACCATAATAACCCAAAATATTTCAAAGACTTACAATATTACAATGCAAAATGTATATATCATATATATATGTCTGCTGCAACACTGCTCATCAATAGGCCTCACCGCAAAGGTGGGTGGTTGAGGAATAACAAACAGAAGCCTACAGATAGATTACACAGATACAAACATTTGCAGTATCACTCAACATTACAAGCTGTCCCTGTAATTATTTCATGTAGGGGACTAAGGCTGCAGTACCCTGACCATGGCCAGGTGAGCTTGCCATCATATAGTGAAGAAAGACTGCAGTACATCTGACACTTGCTGGATGCCCCCATACCTGTTTAAATGAATTTTGTATTTAGAATGTTTGAAATAAGAAAGCACATAAAACCAACTGATCAAAGTGTTGTCACTGAGTAAAGCACCAGAGGGAAGGGGGACAACCCTAGCAAAGTAGATGCAGAAAAACAGAAAGCCACCCATGGCAATGTAAATATAAAAGTAACAATGTTTTCACCTACTTAAGAAAAATCAAATAAGCTTCATACTCCTAACATTTTCTGGCAGGGAATTCCCAACCTGGCAGCTGCTACCGAGAAAGCTTGTTACCCCCCCATCTAGCTATCCTAAATCTAGGGACTATCACCTTTCTCGGTCCTGCTGATCTCAGAGGTTTGTTAGGAGTATACCAGTTGAAGATAGCCCTAAGATAGCACGACCCCTGCTGATGGAGAGCCTTACGTACCAGGTACAAGGCTTGAAAAATCACCTGCTTCCTCACTGGCAGCCTAAGGAGAGTCCTCAAGCCATCCCTAACTGAGATGTGTTTTAGCAGACCCAGGACCAACCTACCAGCTGCATTTTGGATGAACTGAAGCCTATTTGACAAACATTGGTTGGCTTTTCAATAAAGAGCATTGCAGTAGTCAATGTGAGATGTAATGAGCGCAATGACCACTGACACCCTTAAATCGCAAGTAGGTAAGGGAAAAATGTTTTTCAAGGTCTTAATGATCCAAGAACTCACCATTTTATTGATCTGGGTATCAAATGTCAAAGTAAAGTCAAATATAACCCCAGATTTTTTTGCCACAGCCACCTGAACGGGTAGTCTACCGCAGGTTTCAGGCCACCAACAGTCGGCCCAAATAGAATTTTCTGCCCCTAAAACACAATCTCAGTCTTCGCCCCATTAATTAATTAAGTCAGTACTCCCTCATCCAAATACTAACTATTGCCATACAGAACCTAAACTTGTCTGCCGCCCCTTCCCACTTCGAGATGGAGAAGATGATTTGGGTGTCATCCACATATGACGACATCTGGAAACCAAAGGAGCGCACATGTTTTCCCAGAGGGGTGACAAAGTTTAAATAAGGTAGGACTGAGGTAGGAACCCTGTGGGACTTCACAAGAAAGCAGAAAATGTTTAGCGCTAAAATGACCCAGACTGACTGTGAGGGTCCTGTTCACTAAAAAAGGCTCCAGCAGGTTTAAGGCAGTATCCCTCAGCCCAGCCTGTTGCAGCCTTTGCTGTAGCAGAGATGGAGCTATGATGTCAAAGGCTGGGGGCAGATAAAGCATAACCAAAATAGCTGCACCTCCCCGATCAACTTGCCTTTGAATCGAATAGGCCACGGCCAGCGGCACAGATTTAGTACTGTGATTCCTCCTGAACCTGTTTTACTGTGATTCCTCCTAGACCTGTTTTGGGAGGGTTCCAGGAGTTCATGGTCAATGAAGAACAGAGCTGATTCCTAGTTAAAATGCTTCTTCAGGATTTTAGCCGGGACCGCCAGCAAGGAAATCAGGGCTATTCCCTCAGGGGGATGACAATCCCCTTCTTCCATTACAGATTTTAGATCCTGGAAATCTATTCTCATGCTATGAGGATCAGATTCATGCCCGATTTGAAGGATAACCTATAACTATTAAAACCATATTTTAATGAATTATATGTAAATACACATTAGTTGAGTATTCTGAAAAAAGTGACATGGGTCGATCGAGCCCCCCTGGATCTACAGCTTGAAAAGAGAAACCACAGTCTCATCGATCCTTAATCGAGACCCTCACAGATGTCAATAATCAATCAGTCACTGCATGATCTAAATTGTATCTTAAGTATCAAATTTGGTGTCTCATTCTTGAGAAGTCTCTTTTGGTCACAGATTGGGCTTTCCTAAGCATAACACATGCTGCTGAGTTTTGAAAAAAAAAAACGGACTCTTCCATTATTGCTAACATTTATCCCCAAAAATATTTTCATATTCCTACGACTAGCTATTCTATTTTAAGTTTATAGCGCAAACTAGACCGGACACATCCTGTATGAGAGCGCTTTACATGAGCACCAGTTTCGTTACAGATAGACACATTCTTTTTTTGTTAGGCACTTGGAGATTAAGTGATTTGCCCAGAATCACTGGATGTTGAGCGTCGTTGCTGAGGCTCGAACCCGATTCCCTAGCTTCGAGGTCGACTGCGCTAGCCGTAAGGCAACATCCTCTCCCCATGGCAATGGCAACATTTGCTCGCTTTATACCATTACAGTGAGACTTCATTGCTATGAGCAGAGTCACTGCATCCATTTTTACTTGTGTAAATTTGCAGGGGCTACAAGCCCCTTGCTCCTCTTTTACGCCGCTGTTGAGTCACTTTTGTGATGCAGCGGCGGCGCAAAAGATGCGCCATGCTGCAGGGTATTTACAACGTGACGCATCTGGGAGATGCGTCACGTTGTATAGCCCTGCGCCCGAAGTAGGTGTTCCTGCTCAGGGAGGGGAGTTCCGATGCAGGAACGCCTTCCAAAAGTGGCTGAGTGAAATCTACAAGATTTTACTCAGTCACTTTTGAGCCCATGGTGCGTCAAAATCCTGCGCCTGCTAGAAGCAGTCGTAAGGATTGACACGGCATTGTAAAGTTAGGGCCCCCCAGAGCATTGCTGGAGCTGCGTCGCGCTTGGGATGCAACTCCAGCAATGCGCCCCTTTACGGCGCAGATGCGTCACGCATCTGTGCTGTTTTTGCCCCATGGTGTGCCGCATTGTAAATGCGGCGCATTCATGGTGGCGGAGCCGTGGAGCACAATAACTGGCGCATCCCTGCTGATATGCAGAGATGCGCCAGTTATTGTAAATCTGGCCCGCAGTGAGGCCCTCCAATCACCATTTATGTTGCAAGTTATTTCATATCTAATGGAACATCAGTGATTTTATGTGTGACGCCATTGGTTGCATCATGCTGTATGTTATGTGACCAGAGAGTTCATTGATGGTGCAGCTTGCGATGTTTATGATGTCATGTATGAACTTATGAATAGTGCAATTGGGGAAGGGGGATTGTGGCTGTCTAATGCATGCATGGATAAGGTATGCTGCACACATGTAAAAAATTAACACTTTCTACTAGTGTAAGTGAAAAGCGTTGTGCATCGGCGCCGCCAGTTTCCGGGAAGTGGCTGTTTTGGATAAGCACTCATCGAGCGGATGAGCAAAGAAATGGCTGATATTGTTTCCTGTTGATAATTTAAAGTTTTACTTGAATAACGCATTGTTTGTGAATAGTTTTCCGTCGACAATTCTCAAACAAAAATATTCTTGTATACAAAACTGCCCTTACGTTTTGCCCGCTTTATTTGCTTTTGACGATTCTGTGTTTTATTATCCCCCTAATATAAAAAAATAAATACTGCACATCTATAATTGTCACATTTCTTTCTAGAATGTACATTTATAATTGTTGATCAGTTATAGGTAATAGGTACTCATTCAAGGAAGGCAAGAATAAGCATGGATTAATTTGTTACATAATAATTGTCGGTGCCCAAAGATTTTTAAAAAGCAAGCGCCCGGCTCTGCACCTATCGGGGGTGCCAAGGCTGCGTAGCCTTCATTTCACCTCATGTTTCTTTCATCGACCACTAGACCCTTCTTATTCCTTTGTCTCTTCCACATTCTTTCACCATTTACTTCTCCTTTGTCCCTGTTTTTCCGTCTATTCCTCTTTCTTTCCTCTTTCTGTGTTTTTCTCTCTTGCATTGGCTTAAAAGAGTTTCCACATGCAACCACCGTCTCAAATTAAGCACTGTAAGAAATTTCCCTTCTGTGACAGGCACGTAGAATCCTAGTGCCAGAAGATCCCTCAAGGGCCGCCTGATTTAAGCCACTGCTCGAAGAGCCACTTCTCGAGAAGGAGTTAATTATTATTTCCCACCGAGACGTCCTGAACTCATCTATCCGCGCGCTAGATTTTAATTTCTAGGTAATTCGTAGACACGAAAGTGATCAGATTCACGTGCTACAAGGACTGAAGAGCTTGAAGTGGCCGACCTCCCGTGTCTCACAGCGTGGAGTGAGGCTCATGCAATTTTAATAGACCCCTCTTGATGATCAACTAGGGATAACACAATGTCAAGTTATTCCGGCGAATAAATCACTGACGTATTCCAGCAAGACCCCTTACAACAGCTCTTGAATTTTGTTTTACTCATTCATTATTCAAATTTTAATACTCAACGTAGGATCACATCAGTATTACTTTAAGACTTTTTAATGAGCCAGGACCATTCATTGTTTGCTTGCATGTGCAAAGGTGAGTTTAGCCATGCATAGGATATTTACCTTTTAGTGCATTTTCCCTGGACTTTTTCTCTTTATTAGTGTGAATTTACTAGCATATTTTCACTCTGACCACCAAGTCTCTTCCCAGTGCATATGTGTAGTGATTCCCCTCACCCCCCAAAACAAGGAGGTGATATATAGGCCCTACCCCAATCAGCATATTTCACATTTTAGTTAGGCTACAGTAAAATGGATCAGGTGGCATAAAACTTAAATGTGGGTTGCAGCGTACCATGACACTACTAAGATGATTGGCTTTAGATGTTTGTCTATAGGGCAGCCTGAATTGCTGTGAGTAAAGCTGCAGCAGCCCATGTTAAAAGAAACAGTTGTTGGCATGTTTAAATGTCGTATACTTGTAAAGCACATAACCCCCGCAGTGCCCCACTCCCACTTGTACAATACCTTCTCTCATATAGTATTCCTTCTCATGCCAAGAAAACCATCGTACACGCTCATCTTGTGGTGGTCATTTATTGGCCGCAGTTTATTAGGAATACAAGGAAACATATATATATATATACTTTGCATATTTTTGCCTGTTAAGTCCTGGCAAACTTCCTTGTTATTGTCTCTTGGCCCTTCTGGGTCGTTTCCTTTGTTAGGTTGGATTTTTTGCGCTCCCTTTGCGCGGGAGGGAGTAGTTTCTGTCCCGGAGTTAGGCCACCTCGCTACCAAGTCCGATTCTTGTTGTGCCCTGCCTTCCGGCAGGGGCTGGGCTGCGAGTGCCGTCCCCGTTTGCTACTCCCCCCAATCTTTGGTAGGCCAACTTCCCAGCCGTGAGGCATCCCAGAGTGAGTGGTCCTACACACCTATCCTTAGGCCCAACTCACCCAGCCGTGAGGCATCTGAAGGTGAGTGGACCTATTCTGGCACACCGCCCTCCGGTGTGCCTCCCTACCAACCGTTATCAGCGTAGTTCTTCGCCGCTCGTTCCTCAGCCCTGCGACATTGCTGTTCCTTAGGTGTGGGTGGGTGGGTCAACAATTTGGGCTCCGACGCCGGTGCTGCTCCCCCGCTCCGATAAGATAGGAGCTTGCCTTGGGGGAGCAGTGCTTATATGCCCCCCCCCCTTTGTCTTCCAGGCCAGGTCGGCCCCTGCCTATTGGGGGGGCTCACCTCTCACCTCGGTCCCTATTGGCCAGCTCTTCTCCCGCGGCCGCTGTGTGAGGGGGGCGGGCGTCTCCTTTGTCCTGCTTCTTTTTGGCGCCCAAAAACTGGCCCCTACCAGTTGTGTCTGGGGGCACGGCGCTGGTTATGGCGCCGGCTCTCGAGCCCCCTTTGGTGGCAGCCTCTGCGATAACCCCCGCAGTGCCCCACTCCCACTTGTACAATACCTTCTCTCATATAGTATTCCTTCTCATGCCAAGAAAACCATCGTACACGCTCATCTTGTGGTGGTCATTTATTGGCCGCAGTTTATTAGGAATACAAGGAAACATATATATATATATACTTTGCATATTTTTGCCTGTTAAGTCCTGGCAAACTTCCTTGTTATTGTCTCTTGGCCCTTCTGGGTCGTTTCCTTTGTTAGGTTGGATTTTTTGCGCTCCCTTTGCGCGGGAGGGAGTAGTTTCTGTCCCGGAGTTAGGCCACCTCGCTACCAAGTCCGATTCTTGTTGTGCCCTGCCTTCCGGCAGGGGCTGGGCTGCGAGTGCCGTCCCCGTTTGCTACTCCCCCCAATCTTTGGTAGGCCAACTTCCCAGCCGTGAGGCATCCCAGAGTGAGTGGTCCTACACACCTAACCTTAGGCCCAACTCACCCAGCCGTGAGGCATCTGAAGGTGAGTGGACCTATTCTGGCACACCGCCCTCCGGTGTGCCTCCCTACCAACCGTTATCAGCGTAGTTCTTCGCCACGCCGTCTGGGAGGCTTCCGTCTCCCCGCGGCTCCCCCCAACTACGTCCTGGTCTTCCATCTTTGCGTCCTACCAGGACCATTGCTCCCTTCCGGTTGGACCGGTTTAAGCATCCATTCTCTGCTGTTGTCTCCTCCCGTTTCGTTCCCCCAGCGCCCTCCCCTGGCTGTTTTTGAAGACTTGCTCCTCTGATCCTCGTCGTCTTACCCGGGGTCAGCCTGGCGGTAAGTACCCGAGTTCCATTGCATTGCCTTCATATGTCATGTTAGGCCCCCATTCACTACTTTTATTAGGTGGGCCGTAGAGTTCTTGGATTGGTGGGGGCAAGTGTTCCGCTGCCCCTGTTGCTGTAGAACTCGACAGTGTGGGCGCTGGGGGGCTTCACTGACTTCCTTCGAGACTAAGCTTGCCATTAACCTGCTCACTGGGGGCAAGGTATTTGAACCTGAAGGTTTCTGAGCAGGATCCTGTACGCATAATAGCGCACCTAATTCCATCCTCCTGTCTCTAGTAAAGTCCGCCCCCATCTTTCGGACCATTGTCCTTGATGGGCCGAGATCCCTTTGAGGCCAAGGCCTCTCACCTCCACTAAATGTAGATCAAGTTTAGCTGTATTTACCATGCGGTGCTTGGTACACTTCCATCGCTTCCTTCTATTGTGATAACGTTAGAAACCAGTTTGAGGATTGCATCACCAAGAGAGCGATATCCCTCTGGAATTCAAATATCACCCAGTCCGGGGGGGACGCGCTGCCTGGCGGTGTAAGCCACCCCACCAGCGTCCTGGTGGTGGGGTCCCCCTCCTGCTAACGCGGGGACAACTTAATCTGGGGAACAGGATCCGGACGTGGATTGCACCTTGATGTCTCGTGCCCTCCCCTTATATACGGGTGTCTCAATAGATTATAGGCATGATTTGAGCCTGTCGGCGTCCCGGGCCCTCTGCTGAAATGAGAAGCCGGCATAGGTGTTCGGGTAACCTTGACATTGACCTTTCGCTGTAGTACGTTTCGCTGAAACAACTACGTGCCCTGCTAGCTGTATATTGAAGGCTGCTTCGGTAAGTACAGGCAGTCTTTGGCCGCCTTGTTTCTTGGGCCGTGGTACCTAATTGTAATACATCAGTGGGCAGATGAGTCGTCTCCATGAAGAGGTCGTCATCGACTGCAACCACTATTTCTTACCCAACAAGCCTCTAGCGCTGGGGTAAGTTGTAATTCCTCCTGCATAAGGAATTATTCTAGAGTTGTACATTCCTGTATTACCTATCTCACTCTTCTCATTACTAGCCATTTGAGAAAAACTGTTCACTTTTGAAATCAATTGCCGTAGCCCTGTGACGCTTGATTGTATCTACATAGAATAAGGTATTTTTTACTTCCTTGAAAGATCTTTGTTCTATTTATTAACAATTGACGATCTAGACGGGAGTTATGTCATATTATGCATATTATGTGTATAGGAAGTATGTTATAAAACAAGGCAGGACAGATTGCTTTGGACTTTATTAGTAACATTACTTATAAATCATCATTTATATTAGCCCTCATTTTATAAAATAATCGCCCCAATATCAGTTCAGATGTATATATGTGATAAATGGATGTATTGTTGTAATTATGGACTTTATAAATTGAAATGTTTTGTCTATACCTACAACCGTGCGAAATAAGTCGTTATCTTACAAGCGTAGAGTTGCTTGTATCAGTCTATAAAAATATTCTCTTTAATTAGGATTACACCAGTCCAGGATACATGTCCCCTATGTCAGAACATTTGAATGGTGTACTAGTCAGTGTCACTATGAAGCTACCTTCTCCTTTTGAGATACCTTGAACAATTTAGTACCTGCGATAATAAAATAAGGTAACTCTGTATAAAAACTTCGGTCAATCTTCATAACTCAGAGGCCCTCACTAATTTGGCACCTATTGATAAGTATAGGACCCTAGCTTTATAAGAACCATCATACCTCAGTATTACCAGCGTTGTAATCCTACATGTAACATTAGCTTAAGTTATTTATAGTCTGACTTGTAGATTCATTTCTTTTTTCATTTTTAGAAATCCTTTGGTTTTTATTCGTGAACATTCTTTATCAATCCTGTACCCTGGAGATATTAAATAGAAAGAACCATCACTACTTAAATTAATCTTTCAAGTAAGTTGACCACTGTACATGAATGAGGACACAAGCACGTTTATCTATTATCCTTTTTTGGTCGCATTGGTCCACTGAGCTGCTAGGCTCGGTTGATTCGTTCTTCTTTCTGTAACCTGACACCCTTGAGCACCAGCTGGCACTCCTCGATGTTTTCCCCTGTTTCCATTTCTATGGAGGGGCACTGGGCAGAGTGCCTAATTCTGTCCTCATTGACCAGCCTAAATCTGCAGACGGCGGCCAGCAATTACTCGTTAAGGATAGTGGGCAAACGCCTGGCTGGCGAACTTACGTCTAACCCCTCATCTCTTACCCATCTCTATACCAGCACTGTACATTCAACTTTCTATAGAGCATTAAATGTCTCGGCACGGAACGATTAAGAGGGTTGCCCGGATCACCGCGGGTGGGCGCGAAACCGGGCTTGAACTCTTGTTTGCAGCACCAAAGTCGGCTGCTTTAGCCGCAGGCTCCTCGTTTACCCCAAGCCCCTGTTTGATACAATCTTCCCTAAAAGCCACCTATCCCTTCTCATACGCCCACAGTCCCCGGTCTTACTGTTGTGGTTTGCCTGTCCCCACACCTTTCGCGGTGAGCGTTTCAGCTGTCCGCCTTGCCTACATTGTGTTATCCTACCCCTTGATCTGCGGACCTCTTAACAGGCAGCCTAATTACTACCGGTGGTTTGATTGCTGCCTGGATGCTCTCCTCTGTGAAATGTTTGTGGTCATTTAACAATTCTCAAGCCATGCCCTACCTTAAAACTATTTTTTCACTTGCGTGCGATTTACTCCTGAAGACTCTTACAAGAGGCTCGGGTCATATTCCTCTGAAGTCGAATGCTTTACGAGCACAAGGTTTACTTTTGTAAATACAGTGCCTCTATTCTGAGGTTCATCGTCTATTTATGACACATGACTTAGTAAATTGAGCCCAGAGTTTACAGAAACTCGGACACCGGCAATGGATTTGAAATTATGCACCACTTAGTTTGTGATATGGCCAGTCTCGAAATAAACAATAACTTGTTGCCCTATTTCTTTGTCCGGGGACCTCCGCTGGTGGCTGACAACATCGCCAAGGCTCTATTTTATTTGTCATGTGTACGATGTGATAGCCCTGTGCAGACATTCAGCATACAACAGTGTTTGTTTCCTGACCGTTTCGTAAAAAGTATCTTTTTACCAAACCGGGGCCCACTGAGATTATTTGCTGTATTATTGGCCCCAGATATATATTCTCTCTGCAGCCCCTGTCAGTGTTTCTTAGTTGGGGGTCTTGCTCGTAAGATTCTCTCTCTACATTTTCTCTGCCCCGCTGCTCCACCTTTCCTTTTTTATGGCCTCCGACGCAGTTGCTGCTGGGCTCAAGTGCAGGGAAGGGCAAATGTGTTCACAAGAGCTCTCTAATCAGACTCCCAGCCGCTGGAAGGGATTCCGGGTCCAGCCGGGGCGAGTGCATAACACAGGGGCACCTCGTGCTATATTGTGTAGCGCCGCTGGCAGGAGGAGGCCCCGAGGCGCCTTCTTGTGGGCGGGAAGCGCCGCATGCTGCGTTCTGAGCTTTACCAAGAGCTCGTGGTTCAGTGCCCGGACCCCTCTAAACCGGTTAACCAGCTTGACCTAACCCGGGACCATGCACCGTGCTCCCTTGCCCTTCAAGCGGGCAACACTACAATTATCTACCGGCATGCCCCCAAAGGATGAAATAAGGCTGGGCCGCGCCACCCCGTGGGTCGGTCCTGCTCGATCGGAGATGCATATCCAGTCTATGTCTTTGTTCGTCTATGTGCAAAATCGCCTGTTCACAACCCTCGTACCTACTTGCATTTATTTCGCATTAGTGTCGGCAGTGTAATCCTTAAAACCTGGATAGCCTCTACATGACCTGCAGCTTGTAAGTGTAATAAGACCCGGGTTCAAGAGAAGCGCTATGCGCTAGAAGTCTGGTTTTTTATGCAAAAGCAGTTACCGCTGGTAAAAGCCCCTCCCCCTAAGTAATTACCGTAGTTAGAAGCCAGGGAGAAGGTTGCTTCTGTTACTAACCACTCTGGCGGTTACGCTCGCTTGCTCCCTGGGGAGCGGGCCGATGTAACCCTCCTAGGCCGCGTTGGTGCCTCCACGTTTCCGTGGTCGGGAACCCTGGTGTCCTTGCTGTGACTCTTGTGCCTCTAAGCACTTGCCCACGTCGGGTGACCTATGCTCTGCAAGCAGCGGGATTACCCCGAGGCTACAATGTGTCCCGCCTTTGCCGACCTGGCCTTAATGCTTCTGACCCTGCTCACCTTATTCCCTTAACATCAGTCGTCTCGGGGGCACCGCCGCCCGCACCGACCCGTCCGCGTCGTGAGACCTGCCCTGCCGCTCGTCTTCACTCCTGGCCGTATCCCCTGGTCAGCTGGTCCCGTGCTTGGCTAGGCCGGCCGATCAGTGCCGCCGTGTTGGATTGTGCTGTCGTGTGATCCCTGCCGTGATCCCCCCTCCGGTCACCGCCGATCTGGCTGTAGGTGACGGTAAATCCAGACCCGCGGACACGTTTCTTTGAGCGGCTGTGCAATCCTCGGCGTGCTCCGATGCAGCAGACCTCCTCGCCAGGTTGTAGCTGAGTAGCAGCGGCGGCCGACCGTCGCCTCAGGACGTGCCACAGCAGAGCTTTGCCTCGATGGTCAGAATCAACAATTTGGGCTCCGACGCCGGTGCTGCTCCCCCGCTCCGATAAGATAGGAGCTTGCCTTGGGGGAGCAGTGCTTATATGCCCCCCCCCCTTTGTCTTCCAGGCCAGGTCGGCCCCTGCCTATTGGGGGGGCTCACCTCTCACCTCGGTCCCTATTGGCCAGCTCTTCTCCCGCGGCCGCTGTGTGAGGGGGGCGGGCGTCTCCTTTGTCCTGCTTCTTTTTGGCGCCCAAAAACTGGCCCCTACCAGTTGTGTCTGGGGGCACGGCGCTGGTTATGGCGCCGGCTCTCGAGCCCCCTTTGGTGGCAGCCTCTGCGACAGCTGCCCCAGCAAAGGGGCGTCCCGGCACTGTATACCGCTGGGGAACCCATCCTCGCTTTCCCTGTGAGATGGTCCCTCCTGGGCATCTCCAAGGTAAAGACAAGCATCCCCGGCGCTGATGGGGCCGTTGGTAGAGATTAGGCAAGCTATTGCCCAGAGTTGCTGAGTGGGACCCATGGTTGGAGTAGGCACCGAGGCGAGAATTATTGAGTCTGCTGACCATGGCCCAAGACCCTGCCACGTCGGGAATCGAACCCTGGTTCCGGGCCAACCTCTGCCTCCGGGTCTGCCGTCTCTAACCAGTGAGCCACACCTCTCCACTCATAACCTACTGTTGACATTGGCTAAATCCCCCAAAAGGAGTGCATTCAAGTCCACAATGTATGGGTGGACAATGAGCAAAAGAGATACATACCTGATGTTAGGACTCATATATGTCTATAGTGAGAGGATATTGTCACTTCTTTTGCTATGCTGTAAGTCTACTTGTGTAGAAAAATCACATTTATTACAGATTGTAAATAGCTAATGGCTTCAACCATGCACCAGTTAACGCTTGAACAAAGATCATGTTAATATGGAAATCAATGCATTAATCGATGAAGATAAAATCTTGTCCTCATTAACAGAATCGTCTATTGTGAACTCCACATCAGCCTCGACTCGCAAATATGTAGTCAAGCAAGCCCTGAGACCAACGCCCAGGATTGCTGATTGAAAGGTCACAGGTGGGAGGGTGCGTAGCTGGCAGGCATACCCTTGGGCAGGAAACTCTTGATCAATCCTATGGATAGGTGTAGCGACATTACTAGAGTCAAGGGAGATTGTCCAAATAAAGCACACATGGCTAGAGGGGGTAGGCGCACTCCAAAAACACCACTTAAAAAAAGTCAGATGCCATTTGAGTTGGGAAAACATAGCTAACCAGGATCTGGCAGTGCAGAGATCAAGTACTCCACATGCCAGACTACTGGAGACGTTATCCACTAGCCACATTAGGTCCACACAAGGTCGAGGCCCACCTGTGGTAACCATTAGACAGTTAATTTATGACTCCAAAGACAGCAACCAACATTCCGCACCCAATATGGTTCATCAAAAACGTTTATAACTATTCATGTTTTGTATAAAAGAAGGGCATATACTGATTGTAAATTTAGACAGTCCTCAGACTTTGTGCCTGTAACTGTTCCCCTGTCTGTAATGTTTAATTGAACAAACTATTCCTGTTTTGCCAAGTGCCTCTGGTTTTCTGCTTTTTAATCAATCTCGAACTCAAGTAACATTTTGGCGAGCCACCCAGGAAGGATTGTGGCCTCAAACCTGTCTACAGCCGAAGGAAGAAGACCCTACCTGGATGGATTCACAATTGCACAAGAAAGATGGGCAAACACCACAATCGATTAGAAGTTCTGCTGAATGCCCGGTTAGGCCACTCCTGAAGCAGCTGTTCAAGAGCATAAAAGACTAAATCTGAACCTCAAACATAGTCTAAGCAATTTGAACTATGGTAATCTAGAGAGAAACATAAAAAGTGAACCTAAGCAGTTGTGCCACTGACAGGGTCTATTACCTGTTTTTATGTGTCCTAACTGAATCAGTCATAAGGTGGCCTTGGAGGCGTTCCCGCTAAAGGCACCTTTTTTTGATTGCTGAGAATGATAGTTAAGGTGAAGATTGCCCTTTCCAACTCCCAGGATGATGATTTTTGAGATATAGCTATCCTGATTGGGCAGAGTTGATACCTCAGTCTCATAGTGTTTTAGTTCAACAATTTCTCAGTGCCAAGAGGTTTCTTAACACTCCGTAAGGAGTGTGGCAGGTACATCTAGCTAAGACCCTGGGCATTTAACAGGGTGGAATTCGGACTTTGGTAAAAAATTGGGTCAAGAAACTGGGTGAAAATTGTGTGTGGCCAAGAGGTGCTGGTGTTTCCCAAACTATTATGATAGGGTTTCTATGATTACCACCTTTGTGAAGGAGTGGATACTAGCAGACTATACAGCTCACGTAAGAACTTGTTGCACGCAAGTCTTTTATTTTTAGAGGATAACGTGCTGAGAGCGTACTCATTTTTTGACAAAGTAATTGTTTTTGCCAACCATTATTCAAGTGTATTATGTATGTGATGATGTTGTATTGATTGTTGATTTCTAACTGTATTGTGTAAAAAACTGAGATCGTTCAGATGCTATTCTAACATAATGGATATTCGCTCTTTTGTAATACTACATATGCAGTTTTACCTTTTTAAAAAAAAATGTTCAGCTGAACTATTTGATGCAAATATTGTAAAAAGGATGAGCTCCTATAACGTAATTTGTAAGTGTTCCACATACAATTGCCTCTATGATTAGACAAACAAAACTACAAAAATGTCAATTGAGTTGTATTTATCCAAATTACTAAATTTCCCATGGATTCCCCATTGAAGTATATGAAAACGAGGATCCCCAAACAGATAGAGAATTAAGACGTTTTGCCAAGAGTGGCATTTGCATGCAAAGGCACACACATTTCCCTGGCCTAAGAAGAGAACAATTAACACAAATATAATTAAACATACTAAAACACATACAAAGACTAAAATGCAGGACAAAAGAAGAAAAAAAAGAGAGTCAATGTTAGAATTATGGGCCATCTTTGAAGAATCTAAAACCGATAGCCCCACAATGACAATAGCAAGCAAGTCGTCAGCCCCCCACCATATACATGGATTGAGGTACTCACACCAGCTCGCCCTGCACCAGGATATTCATATCCAGCAATAGTAGAAGCACCGAAAAAAGCACAGTTAGGTCTAAATCAGAGAAAACCAAAAGCAAGCAAGCCCAAATGCCTCCAGCACAACTCAAGACCATAGGGAACATCTCCAAAAGCTCTACTCCCCGTCCAGCACGCTATGTAAGTGATAGCTCAAAAGCAAAGAAAGCACACACTCCCACTGGTTCAGGTGAGCATACACAAGTGTCAGGAAAGTGTGTGCTGGTTCTCAACAGCGGCTCAGTGAGCTCAGGAGAGGAAGGGAGCTCCAGTCCACCCGGAACTGATGATGACAGTGGGGCTACAAAGATTGCCCAGGTAGCTGAGGAGAGACTGCAGAGAGAATCTGAAGGTGAAACCAGGCCAATGAAACCAGTGCATGGATCAGAACACCCTTTACAAGATGGAAGCGGGGCCAGGTACAGGGTGCAGCGCTAGGAAGAGTCGACGGTAGATGAAAGGCTACCAGCATGCCTCAGAGCCACACTGTCCATTTGACAAAGGAGAGGGGCTGACCAAGAAATAAAGGAACAAGACAGCCTAAACATTGCTGGCTGCGTTTCCTTAATCCAGTTACTGTGTCTTCGATCGTACCGTAGCAGCAGCAGGGCTAGCGCGAGGAGGACGCGCGAGGAGGCAATCCCGAAAAAACGGTTTACTCCTCAGCCCACAGCCTACGGCCCAGGCCCCCAACTCCAACACAGGCGACGACCAAGCCGAGGGTCGAGGGGCCAGGGGCCGGCGGGCCGTGGTCAGTTTCTGCGTCCACGCTTTTCACAGCGTTTTCCTTCGCAGGCGGCAAGGGGCGTGTGTGGGCGCACCCTCTGTAAAGTGCCAGCAAAAAGCTTGAAGCTGAAGTCAAAGTGGCTCACTCGACTGTCGCTTCACTGCCGTTGCTGCAGTGCCCCCCCCCCTCCCCCCCCACCCCTGTTGCTCCTGGGTGCTCCCATGTGTGACCAATCCAGTGGAGGTGCTTTCCGAGGTGCTTCCCATAGTCTGCAGGGAGTCAGCGGAGCACCGTAGAGCAGTGAAGATCAACCAGAGGCGACGATCCGGCGGCCAGAGGTACTGTGAGTTGAGAAAGCTGAGCAGCGCTAAATCGGGCAGATTTAGGTTGGGTTGGGTCGAGCAGGGTCGCACTATTTTCCCCGCACCCCCTTCCCTTTTTGCTTCTCCCTCCTGCAGCTCTGACATTGCTGGTTTCCACGCATTTCCGCACCCTTACATCTAGCCCCAAGTGCCAAATCGACCCGGTGAACCAAATCAAAGCGTGCGGAGCCGTCAGGAACCAACAACACCACAAATTAAATTGCGATTCAACCACATCACATTTCCGGTAACCGACCTCAGGGCATTTGAACAGTTTTCACTGCCTGACTGTCTGATTGCATCTTATCTCCGTTCATTTCATAATTCCCTCTGCCTGGCAGGCAGTAGCGGTCGGCAGTAGGTGTTTCTATAGGGCGGTGACGTGGGCAGGAGGAGGGGCAGGGTGGGGGGAAATAATGTATGGATTACGGAGTTTTACAGGTAAGTAAACATTTAAATACATAAAACGAATTTCGTTGCGCGCACTGCATCACATTTGGTGATGCAGTGCGCGCAACGAAATTCGTTTTATGTATTTAAATGTTTACTTACCTGTAAAACTCCGTAATCCATACATTATTTCCCCCCACCCTGCCCCTCCTCCTGCCCACGTCACCGCCCTATAGAAACACCTACTGCCGACCGCTACTGCTGGCAGGCCTCAAGAGACCAGATGTGTGGCTTGCAATAGGCCCGGAGGCAAAAGCCAAACAACCAGAGCAAACAAAGGAAAGCAAGGCAAGGCAAAGGAAAGCAAGGCATAGGAAAGCAAGGCATAGGAGAGCCTATAAAAACACACAGTAATCATAGCATTAAGCAAGCAAAGTAAAGCATCAAGCACCAAGCACCACAACTCAGCAGCCGGAAATGCGTTCAGGTAAAACTTGAGGAGCGCCTCCACCCAAATCAAAGCATAAGGTTAAAGAGGAACTTACTGCATCCACCACAGCCCCTCTAGAGCAGACCATCGTCAGCATCCGACTCACCTCCCAGTAGAGATGCAGACCTGCTGTGTGAGCCAGCTTCCTTGAAACTCTTAACAGCCTCAGCCGGCACAACCCAATCTGAGGCAAGTGTTGAGCTAACAGCAACTCTGAGTAAATCCATAGCATCAGCCTCGGATGCCAATTGGAAGAGAGGCACCACAGCGTCTCGTACGTCTCAAACTAGGCCCCACTCGGGCCAAAACAGCAGCAAACGGGCCCTGATTACAGACTTTTTAAATATTGCTATCAAAACTACCTCGCAAAATCGACATCTCAACAACCACAAGACTCTGCATGGGTGCACAACAAAAATAAACTAACCTGAAGGGAAATAATAGCCAAAAGGGAAGGTGAGAATCTGCATACCCATTTTGAAACCTATTAGCGTATTGGACTGAGGAGAGGGACCAATATGACAGGTCTTGGCTCAGGGAAGGACGTTTGAACCAGAGGACATGGCAGTAGCAGAGGATTGCATAAGGCATGAAGGAGGAAACCCCAGTTGGAACGTTAATGAGAATGTACCCGTTACTGCAGAAGGGCATCAGGG